>NW_015164667.1:669824-829206 GCF_001447785.1 Gekko japonicus | reverse complement strand
GGCTGCAGCTGCTGGGCCTCGGTGGTCTCTCTCCCCCCTGCCGCCGAAGCAAGGCCCGAGCAGCTGCAGCCGCTGGGCCTCGCTGGTCTCCCGCACACACCCCCGAAGCGGTGGTGGCGAGGCCGGCTGCAGAGCGTTCCCTGCACATGCGCAGGGGACGCTCTGTCACATTTGGGGGGATTTAAGTATCCCCCCGATTTTTTTGGGGGGTTAGATTTTTGTGCACACCTGGGGACTGCCCCAAGTGTGCACAAATTCTCCCTCCCCCCCAGGTGCCCCCGATGCGCGGATTTAGGTATCTGCACGCAGGGGGCGCCTTTCGCTATTAGATAGATAGAGTACTGGGTCATCCCTCGACAGATTGATTCACCCAAATAGACCAGAATTCTCTCATGATATTTATAATTTGCATGTTACTACTACTCACATTTTAATAGCTGATTTCCTTATAAAACGTAACATTAACTGTGCTGCCCTGGCAAAGATTAGGTTAGTAAAATGCAGTGAATTGTTTTCTGCATCTTTAAATACATAAGGGATTGTGGGAAATGTAGTTTTGGTAACTTTAAGGTCAGCTTAGGAGTAGCCTTCCTGATTGCTTTATACAGCCCTCCCTTCCTTGGATACTTTTGTCTGGAAAAAGCTATTTCCTTCTTCTCAGTTTTTGCAATCTTCTTAGTTAAGCAGACGGGAGAGATTCAGCTCCTTTTTATCGCATGAATCACTCAAGGACTCAGAACTTTAAAGCTCCTACCAGCTAATGTAAAGGAAATGTAAGTAAAATTGAACCTTTTAATGCTTGAGAGCCAATAAAACTGATTCTAAACAAGTGAACAGTGTGTGTGTTAAATGCTTAACAGTCTCTGCTTCCAGCTCCATAGCTGCCAGAGACTGTATGGTAAAAAGGAGAGCTGATTGACTAACCTTCTCTCAGAAAAGCCTCTGCAAGAAATTGCATGTGTATCTTTGCCAGCTCTGCCTGCCTGCTAGCAAGTTGCATGAAGAGTGAGTCTAAAAGAATTCCCTTGCCCGCTCCTCTTAAAGCCAGCTTAGCCATGCAAATGACTTGAGACACCTCACCTTTGTTTTCCTCTACCTCTTGCATGCTCCTTAGCAATAAACCCAGTGTTCCCAGCAAGGCTTCTGAGCTCTTCCAAGCAAAGCTACCATCCACTGCAAGAGCACCCCCTCCCTGCTTTCAGCTCTAGTTGCATGCATGCCTGCTAAGTTTCTTCAAACAGCACAGATCAGAATTTAGTTCCTGCTTTTTCTGACTGCTTAGTACACTGAAAGCAAGTTCTCAACGGTGGAAAAGGGACTGCATGCTGCAAAGGTTCCACAGCTAAATGGGACTCTAAGCATCAGTTTTTTCCCAAAGAGAAATCTCAGTTAGCACTAGGCATTAAGAAGCAAGCATTTCAGACAAGTCAGTGAATGAGCACAGCAGAGACATCTAGTGGCAGAGTTTGGAATTGCTAGGAGATCAATTTTGGTGCTAAATCTATACTGGAGCATTGAACTGTAGCTTGCAAAGAGGAGTTATGGAAGACACGGCAGAGACCACTGAAAGTGCAGTTGCAGAAGTTGTAGAAAGCACTGCACAACCTGATATGGACACAGCTTCAGATCCTGAGCAGATGCCAACCGGAGCAACCAGCAAAACATCTGCCTCCACCAGAGCAATCAGATCAGAGGATGAGTTCACATACATGTCACATGGCCGGGTCCAGGTTCTAACCCCCGCAATGCACGACCATTTGAATGAAGAGAAAGAAAAATTGTACAGAGAGGCAGAGGGCGCCTGGAGAAAGGTGGAAGAGAGCCTGGACGCGCACACCAGCATAACCAATTTGGAGGATATGCACCATACACAGGAGCACCTGACAACCCAAATAATGAAGTGAGAGTCACGCTTTGATCGTATACTTGGGATCCTAAATAGGCTGAATTCAAATGAGGCCACAGAGGAAACCGACTGCCTTCATAAGGAGGTGAAGGGGCGGAGCAAGCCCGCCAAGGACGCTCAATATAACTTGGAGACGCGGATCAAGAAGGAAGAGTTAAGACTGCTTGAATCCGCTGAGAATGGGAGCGTCTTCAAACACATTTCCAGCCAAGCTCGGCCTCCCACAAGCAGCGCCCCAAAAGGAAGCCGGCATCTAAAAACGCCCTCAGCTCATGGAAGGTCGTCTCGCCATTCTTCCCGCAGTGTCCGTTCCTCCAACAGATCTTCCAGGTCTTCCACAGTGGCCCTAGAGGTAGCAAGGTTGAAAGGAGAGGCTGCGGACACAACCCAGCGAGCAGAGTTTTTCAAGAAGCAACAACATTTAGAGTTAGCTGCCGCACAGCTTCACGCAGAGTTTCCTGTCCAGCACCAGCTGTGACTAAGCCAGCGCTTTCTAGGCATGAGCCAACACACGACCACTGAAGAAAGCTTAAATTATCTTTATTCAACTTCACACGCATTCAGAAGATCATTTACTCACAATAGCTGGGTGGGAAGTTACATCTTGTGATCTAGGTTAGTTCAATAGCCGTGGTGAGAAAGAGATGGACTTCCCCTCGCCTTGCAGTAAGGGTTGATGGACAAAGAAAATGGAAAAGAACCATAAAGTCAGGAAATTGCTCTTAATGAGTCAGTCAGAGGGAAGCTTCTGGGAACCCTAACTACAAACTACAATTCCCAGGAGCAACAAGTCTTAAAGATACAGCGCAGTTTTACTAAACTACAGATAACGCTGACTGGGGGCAGCACACAGAGAAAGAACTGGCCACTGCCCAACTCTAGACGGAGAAAGACTTAGCCGCTAGAAACCTAGAGATGGCAGCTAGAGAACTCCAGGCGGAGAAAGAACAGGCTGCTGCCCAACTCCAGGCAGAGAGGGAGCTAGCAATCACCAAACTCCGACTAGAGAATGAAGCACTATGGCGAGAGGCAAAGGCAGTGGACATTGCAGCCCGGGCCAAAGCAGTCGAGGATGAGCTTCGGGATCCAGGTCCAGACCCTGCTCTGGCAGAGCTGGGGGTTCAAGACACTGCCCAAAGAGCTTTGTCCTACGTAGAAGAGCACAATGCCTTCACATATGACTTCCAATCAGAGGTTGCGCCTCCAACACTCCAGCCTACTGTGCCAGTGTCCACTCCAACAACTTCCAGAGCTCATGCTCCTGTACCCGTCCAGTTGACAGAGGCGCTGGTGCCATCGCCGGCGTCTACAACCTCATTGACAGTGGCACCTGCGTCCACACCCTCTGCAGTCCAGATCCCTTCTGCAGTTCCAAGCCGTACGCCGGCAACCTTTCCACTGTCATCTGCAAACCCTGTGTCGACCCTTGCTCCATCATTAGTTGTTCCAGCATCAAGAGACACCAGTCTGGTGCCCAACCCTAATGCCCCAGAATTCAGACCAGCTTATTTATTTATTTATTTATTTATTTATACTTTCGATTTATTGATCGCTCTTTCCTACACACCTGCGGGCTCAGAGCGATTTACAGTTACTCTTTGACAATTGGACTAACAATATTCGTGGGGGATAGGGAAGACAAACATACAGCATTTTTAATTACACACACATTGCAGCTAGCCGGGGCTTCATCTGCCGGCTGGATCAGTTGTGTTCCGTGTATTTTTCTCAGCTGGCTGATGACGTCAGGGCTTCTTGATGTCGTGCTGCCACACTGCCACCGCCTGGCCGACTCGCTCCACTGCAGGGAAGCCGAAACAGCTCTTTCATCTTTCGATCTTGCCGCGCCTTCAGAAGTCACACTCGGCAGCTAACACCTTCCTAGAGGGAGTGGTGTGCCCACCCCCTTACGGGTGGTCCCCAATTTATCTACTTGCCAAAGCTTTCGAATCGCTGGGTAGACGATGAGCTAGGACAAGGCTTGGTTGCTCACACCAGCACGGGGCTAGAACTGCCAAAGCTTGGGAGTTCAGATGTTATAGTTAAGATGTTATAGTTAAGCTATGAACTCTGGACAGGTTGGACACCAGAACGAGCAAGGAGCCATACAGGTGTTCTCCTCAGGCCAAGGGGGAGGGTGTATAGAAATATTGATTCCTATAAACTCCTGTAAAGCCCTGCCTCCCCCTAGAATGTGTCTTGCTAATATCTTGCTGGTACCCTGCTGTGTTGATTTCCTGTTGAAACTGAAAGAATAGGACCCAGCAATTTACATAGCAAAGACAAACAACATATTGCTGAACAAGTTCTTAATGTAATAAATATAACAATACAGATGTTATTTTGAATGTTGTTTTGTTTCAACAGATGAATACATCAAGAGACTAAAGTCTCAATACACTCCAGAGTGTATAAATTGGTAAATATGATATTGGTATATATTATTATCTCACTTAATGTATTTATATTTATACTTATAGAATACTTGCACATATTGATGAAAATTATGTATTGAAGATAGACTTCTACAAACTGTATGTATCAAAAAACTTTTATTGAGAAATATTGCAAATGGACTTCCTTTAGAGTTGGCTTCCCCTACTATCAAATTGTTTTATTGTTGATAGGACGTTTGATAAAGACGAAAAGTCGAAACGGACAGTCAAGCCTGGGAAGGTTCGTCCTGCCTGCATTGAGACTTCAGTCTCCTGATGTATTCATCTGTTGAAACAAAACAACAATCAAAATAACATCTGTATTGTTATATTTATTACATTAAGAACTTGTTCAGCAATATGTTGTTTGTCTTTGCTATTTAAATTGCTGGGTCCTATTCTTTTAGTTGGTGGGTTAGAGTTTGGAGGGGCACATGACCCGGGTGTGTCCTTCAGAGCTCTGACCATTCAGATGTTGTTCCCATGACAACCCAAAAGTTGGACACCCCCTTCCTACCCGTGATTGGCTGATGGCCACGGCCAGTCATGATTAGATTGGGGTTCTTAATTGTCTGACCCTTGGAGGAGAGTCAGATTTTCTCTTGCTCTCTCTCTACTGTTGAACTGCACCTGGGAAATGCTGTCCCAGGGAGAACAATGGACTCCTTGGTGAGCTGACCATGTGCTTGCAAGGATGGTAAAGCACTGCACAACCTGATATGGACACAACTTCAAATCCTGAGCGGATGGCAACTGGAGCAATCAGCAAAGCATCTGCTTCCACCACAGCAATCAGATCAGAGGATGAGTTCACATACATGTCACATGGCCGGGTTCAGGTTCTAACCCCTGCAATGCATGACCATTTGAATGAAGAGAAAGAAAAATTGTACAGAGAGGCAGAGGGCGCCTGGAGAAAGGTGGAAGAGAGCCTGGACACACACACCAGCATAACCAATTTGGAGGATATGCACCATACACAGGAGCACCTGACAACCCAAATAATGAAGTGGGATTCACGCATTGATCGTATACTTGGAATCTTAAATAGGCTGAATTCAAATGAAGCCATAGAGGAAATGGACTGCCTTCATAAGGAGGTGAAGGGGCGGAGCAAGGACGCTCAATATAACTTGGAGACGCGGATCAAGGAGGAAGAATTAAGACTGCTTGAATCCGCTGAGAATGGGAGCGTCTTCAAACACATTTCCAGCCAAGCTCGGCCTCCCACAAGCAGCGCCCCAGAAGGAAGCCGGCATCTAAAAAGGCCCTCAGCTCATGGAAGGTTGTCTCGCCATTCTTCCAGCAGTTTCTGTTCCTCCAACAGATCTTCCAGGTCTTCCACAGTGGCCCTAGAGGTAGCAAGGTTGAAAGGAGAGGCTGCGGCCACAGCCAAGCAAGCAGAGTTTTTCAAGAAGCAACAATGTTTAGAGTTAACTGCTGCACAGCTTCACACAGAGAAAGAACTGGCCACTGCCTGACTCCAGGCAGAAAAAGAACAGGCTGCTGCCCAACTCCAGACAGAGAAAGACTTGGCAGCTAGAAACCTAGAGATGGCAGCTAGAAAACTCCAGGCAGAGAAAGAACAGGCCACTGCCCAACTCCAGCTAGTAGTCACCAAACTCCGACTGGAGAAAGGAGCACTACGGCGAGAGACAGAAGCAGCAGAGATTGTAGCTCGGGCCAAAGCAATCGAGGATGAGCTTTGGGATCCAGGTCCAGACCCTGCTCTGGTAGAGTTGGAGGTTCAAGTTTATATAATGCTTCAAGCCAATCAGAAGGATAAGCTGGAAGCCAGTTAGAGCATTAGAGGTTCCTTGGTGGGATACAAGAAGATTAAAGTCTCAGTCTATCACTTCCCTTCTGTGCTGGCTATGTAATAAGAACTCATTCTGAACTTGAGACCAAAAGAATCTGTTCTAATCTAATCACCTCCTAATTTAAGATTGCTACCATATAGATTTGTACCATCTTCCTGATGGCCAGACTTTCATAAGGGTGCTCATTACTTTCTAGCCTGTATTGACTACTCTACCAATTCTCAACTACGTGGAACATACAAAATTGGGTCATAAAGCCACAATGTTAAACTCACACGATCACAGGTGTCTTTTAATGGATATGCCTGTTCAGTATCTGGGCATTAATTTCTAAACACATTGTATGGAGGGGATTGCAGTTTTTTACTGAATGATAGATAAGTCTCTCATTATCTTGTAACATCATCAACTCCTTAACAAATGTTAGCAGACATTAGCAGCTTGTGTAATTCAATATTGCATGATAGTTTATACCTTGAATAAGACTGTGTTGGTTTTAGAGGTGCCACTGGAATTGAACTTTGTTCTGCTGCTTCAGATCAACATGGCTACCCACCTGGAACAGCTATCATGTTACTATATCCCACACACGTCATCTTACAGTCTGCTTGCCGATCCTTGGTTACGTGATCAAGTTGTCATCACATGCCGAAAGGTTCACATCTGAAGTATTTCTGTTGTAGCATACCAAGAACCACGAGGAGATTTATACTGGAATAATAACTAAGAGACCACTAACATACGAAGGACTAACAATTCATATAATGCTCAAGTCCCAATAAAATGGGGTTCCTCTTAAGGTGCCACAGCACTCTTTCTAGATTTTGCTACTCTCTGAAATTTCGCATTCATATTCAGTGGCTTACCATGGGAATAGCCTGCTGTGCTTAAAATGGGGGGGGGGGATTTACCATAGCAACCTTTCAGGATTTCACCTGCCCTTAAAAATACATCCACCATTTCTTACAGCCAAAGCAAATAAACAGGCATAGTTTATGTCCTAGACATTTATATTAAATATATCATGTAATAAAACCAGGAGAAAGATGACTGTAATAAATCTTTTTTCTGAGGAGGATTCAGTCTTCTGTATGTTTGCCTTCATAGCAGTTGACAGTCAATAGTCTGCAGCTACCCACACACTTCTGTTATGAGGGGAAAGCCTCAACTTTAACCTATGCACAGAACAAATATCTGAGTTAACTGTTTGTAGTACTTGCTGCTCACAAGCAACTCAGTTGAACAAAGAATAAAGGCATGTAGAACAGTTTGATAGCAGGTGGGGATTTTTTTTCAAGAAGCAACAGGAAGCCGAGAAGAGCAATACCTTTTTCTCAGCTTGAGTACTATTACCTAATGGTCAAGCATAGAAATTACATATTTACTATTATTACTAGTAGTGGTAGTGTTACTATTATTAACCAGGCCAGAGGCATGCTGAATACTGCAGCCTCCTGTTGTGTTCTCTCCACCCCACCACCATAACCTGTAGTAAAACTTACCTTGAGTCCTGATGCTCCCACACTGTGCATTTCCTCTGTCATCACAGGCTGCTGTCTTGGGCAGGGACAAGGAAATATTAATTGCAAATCAGAGAAGGGATAATCTTCTAGACAACTGGTAGCTGCAGCCCCTGTGTTTATTGTAATGTATACAGTTTGCATAGTGTTCTCAGGCAGGCCCCCACTGACTGGGCTGAGCCCTGCCTGTTGATATAACAGGCCATTAGACTGTTAGCTGAATATTTAGCTGTTGATAGGCAATATTATAAATCTCCAATGCTGGAAATGTAAGAAGTCCTATGAACATGGTAATCACATTCTCAATTAGGCTGGGATTTTCCTTCCCTATGTTTCCACATGCACATTTATTCTTGAGACAATCATCCATTCTATCTTCTACAGCTTTCCTTTAGTACTGTATGCATGGACAGAGTTACATAGCGAAGGAATCACATGGAGAGATCGTGGGGATGGATGGAGCATAATGGGAAGGTCTCAATTACTCTCAGCATTCCACAATTAAGGCTACATCTGCTTATCAGTCTCCAATGTTGACATACTTATTTCGTTCACTATGTTTTCCCTTGGAATTCAACCCAAGCAAATGGTAACTATATCAACTAAGCTTGTTATTCCTGTTTGGTCCTTGAATCTGTTAAACATCTTCATTATGATATATGCTAATTTACTGCTAGGGCTGCCAAGCCGCGGCGGTGGATCCGTGCGTCTTCACAGGATCCCTGCCGCGGGGGACAGCGTTACGCGTTGCACCGCCGTCGCCAGGATGTGACGCTACGTGGTTGCTCTGGCAACGGGACTCCAAACAGCCCCATTGCCAGAGTGATGTGTAGCGTCACATCCTGGCGACGGCGGTGCAACGCATCGCTGTCCCCCACGGCAGGGATCCTGTGAAGACGCACGGATCCACCGCCGCGGCTTGGCAGCCTTATTTACTGCTCACCCTCTACCCATATGTATGGACAGGTAATTTCTATTTCATTGTATCTGAAGAAGTGTGCATGCACATGAAAGCTTATACCTTGAATAATACTTTGCTGGTCCTAAAAGTGTCACGGGACTCAAACTTTGTTCAGACCAACATGGCTACCCACCTGAATGTAACATCTGTGAAATTCTTGCAGGCACAACACTTAACTTTATTGCTGGGGTTAGGTTAGAGCACATTCGCTGGGAAGAGGCATTCACAGAGGCCGTTTGTAAGATCAAAGCATAACATCATGGCCTGGAAAAACTGTTTCCTACCCCTCTGCCTTTTAAAATTTTGTTATCTCCACTCCGATGAAGAGTTCTGGTGATCTTTAAAGCTTGCACAGCATTTTGCGTCAATTTGATTGGTCCCAAGAAACAGTATTACCTGACCTTGATAGTCAAGGCTAGCCCAATCTCTTCAGATCCTGGAAACTAAGCAAGGTCCTGGTCAGTATTTGGAAGGGAGACCACCAAGGAACACTCTGGTTGTGATGTGGAGCCAGGCAACAGCAAACCACCTCTGAACGTCTCTTGCCTTGTGTGGTAAGAAATATTAAAATATAGAAGAAGGTTTGGGTTTAAAATGAACCAAATAAGTTTATGAAATCCATATACAATATCTGGCTCTGCCCTGGCTAGAAAAAGAAAAAAAACAGGCGTGACCTTTCTTTCACTGAGGAGGTAACATATTCAATTCCCAGGGAAACTCCACAGATGTGAAACTTGCCAATAACCCCAATTTCCTAGACAATAAGATGTATGGTCATTTGACCAGCTGGCAAGACAAGCTAATTTCCTGAAATACAGAGGGTTCACACACACACACCCTGCTTTCATCTCTCTGATAAACATCAAAGCACAGTTTATTTCCCTGATTGGGGAACACCTGG
Organism: Gekko japonicus; assembly: GCF_001447785.1. Classification (NCBI taxonomy): domain Eukaryota; kingdom Metazoa; phylum Chordata; class Lepidosauria; order Squamata; family Gekkonidae; genus Gekko; species Gekko japonicus. The sequence continues at coordinate 819,663 of NW_015164667.1, read as the reverse complement.
AAGAAACAATGACACTGTATTGATCCTTTTGGAATGTGAACTCTTGTTGTGTGCAACCAAGAAAGGAAAACAAAATTTCCTGTAAAACAGTCTCAACTTCTAAATGTTAATTTACACCTGTAATCCAGTTATTAAGGGATCCCTTTGATCTCTGGTATAAATATGGGGTGGTTTTACAACAGAACTTAGCTGACTCCAAAGGAGACAGCCAGAGAGAGAGGCCTCTCGACGCGCTTGCATGGGGTGGGAAAAACTTTGCTTTGCATGTTTATTTTTCTGTGTGTATTATATCAAATGTTTAGGAATTAGAACTCTGAATGTTTTGCTATAATAAAGATTAGTTTATTTTAGTGATTTCCAAGCTTGCACATCTGCCTTTGGTACGGGGCGACACTCAGGAGACACACACGAACTGAGGGGGGAGTGTGGGTGACATGGGTAAGCACGCTTTCACAGACAATGTGCAGACACACACCCACACCTCCAAAAATCTCACAACACCTTGGAAGCCCTGTGAGGTCACCGTAGATTAGAATGTGTTTCCCTGGTCTGGGGACAGAGAAGATACACTGCACAGCCCATCGCCCCACCTCAAAGAAGAGGATGCTGTAAGGTTACCTCCACCTGTGAGAGGAGACAGATGGAGCATGGTAATTGTTGGCAGAGTGTAGATATGTGATATGCAGTAAAAGGGAGCACAAGCTGTTTAAAGAATTAAGTCAATTTATTAAGAAGAGAACAAACTTTGTAAGAAAGAGGGGAGAGAAAGGGAAGTCTAAGTGTCTAACTAGCTAGGAGAGAGTCAGTTATGAACAGTTCTCAGCAGATGTAGGGAATTAGGGAAAAACCCTAATTGAGTCAATCAGGAGACAAGAAGGAGAGTATTTGAAAATAGCAGGAAGTCCCTAATCTCACTATGATAACTAGTTGTCCCCTATGCTGCCCCCTGCAGGATGTTCTTGTCATCTTCTTTATCTATGCACGATCACCTTGCCTATTCCAAAAATAGCAGGATCTCAATTATTTACTCACAGCATTTTGATATATTTGTTTCCTTCACTATGTTTTCCCCTGGAATTAAACCCAAATGGTGACCATATAAACTAAGCTTGTTATTCCAGTTTGGTCCTTGCATCTGTTAAACAACTTTGATAAGCTGTATGCTGATTTGCTGCTCACTGCCTACCTATATGTATGGAGTGGTAACTTCTATTTCAATGTATCTGAAGAAGTGGGGGTGCACACAAAAACTAATACCTTGAATAAAACTTTATTAATCTTAAAGGTGCCACTGGACTCAAACTTTGTTCTGCTGTTTCAGACCTACCTGAATTAAGTCAGCTGTGACTTGACAACACACAAAAATAAAAGAAAAGAAAAAGAGAGAGTGAGTGTGAGAGAAAGGAAATGTAGTGTATGGATTTTGTTCTTGTTTGGGTTTTTTTGTGAGGACCTATATAACTGTTTACAACCTTTTTGTATTTTATTTGATTACCCCAAATATCTGATTCTAATCCTTCTGATCCACAACAATATTAGACATGAACTTAACAAGAGAAATGTGAGCCTTTTGTTCCCACAGCACAGGTGGCTGTTGCTAACTAGAGGCCACAGGCACATCAATTAAACCTCCAGAGGTTTAGTCTCTGCAAGAGAAAGAAGTAGCCTCTCGCAAAGGCTTTCTGTTTACAGCTTGCAGGTTGTGAATGCAATAACGAAATGAGGGTCATGCAGATGAGTGGATTGAGCAGATTGTTCTTTGCTCCTCTACTTCTAGCAACATTGTCCTTGAAGGAAGGTTGGATGTGAAAATGCTTTGGACAGCCATAACCCAATCCTGTATTGTGGAAACCCCAGAGCATGGAACTCTTAACACCAGGGGTCATTTCATAGAAAAAGAGGTGCAGGGGCTCATTAGCATAACTTCTTTGCATATGCCACACCCCTTGACATCACCAGAAGTGTGTCAGAAGGCAACACCCACTGCTAAGGCTCCACTGAACTGTTTTTGATTGCTAGCTATTGGGGGAGGGGGAACGTGCAGATCTGTCCTCACAGAGAAGGGAGAGTTTGTACCTGAATAAAACTTGGTCTTAAAGGTGCCACTGGATTGTTTTGGACCGGGGGGTGGGGGAGGGGTTCTGTAGCTTACCTGGCTGCTTCTTGCTCTGACTGAGGGCTGCTGAGAGCAGGGGGTGGGGCTTGTTGCATGTGCCCGCCCCCTGGGCTCTTTACTGCCGGAGCTCTGCTCCTGTGCACTCCTGCAGGAAATGACCCCTGCTTAACACTGTTCCAGTTGCCAGCTGATATCACTTGGTATCGTACATCTACCTCATAATGCATAAAACTAGAAAATCTGGATTGGATTGGGCCCTATGTCTCCATTCATTCTTCAGGGTCCCAACAAGATCTCTGTGTCTCTCATAGTGAGTACCTCCTGCTATCTTAGACTGAGCAGTGAAGTATGCTTTGTGCCTTGAAAATTGTATGGATAATGGATGTGCCTCTTCCACATCATTGAATGTGTTGTAAACCTGACAACAGGTGAAAATGTGGCTTTTTACGAAGGCCATTTTAAGTGGCTAAGTTGCTGAAGTCTCTGGCATCTGATTATCAGGTAACAAACACAGGGGGAACCTTCTCTGTGTGAGTGTAAGTAAGTCCTCGCTCTTCATTGGTCACAAAAGAAGAACCCTGCGAAAACATCACAGCTCGGGTCAAATTTTCATCAATGGCAGGGTCAGACTTAGGCATTATCGAGTCATGAACCAGTTTAAACAATTGAGCTGGATGAGATTCTGCTTGTTTCCTGCAGAAAAGAGTCTTCTTTGCTGCCATCACTGCCACCTCATAGGCCTGCAAATGGACATCATTATATACTCTCTCTCTCCAATCCATCCCAAGCCTTCTGCCAAGATTGCTCTAGTTGCCTTCCGCTAAGGCGTAATCTTTGTGGGGGCGGTGGGGCGTCCAGGGCTACGGACACAATCTGGCAACGTTTTCAGGGAGGCATCATCATCAGCAGTAAAAGCAGACATATATTTCTGGACCCAGCCCCCCCCCCCCCCCCCCGGGAAATTGGAAAGGCTACCCCCTGAGCCTTCCCGGGAAACCCAAGGGGGTGGGGGGGGGGGCTCACAGATCATGGAAGAGGATGCCAAGGAGCAACTCTGTTTATGGCTCCAGTCAGACCATCATTCCATGCAGCTACAATGGCCTCCACAGAGTCACTGGGGAGGCTCTCAAAATCCCCCACAGCCTCTTGGAAGCCAACAGGATCCATTGTTCTTCAAGGTCAGACCATCCAAATCAGTCTATTGCCCCTGCAGGGAGGAGGCAGCAAGCTCAACTCTGCCTTCAGAAGATAGTGATCTGACCACAAGGGTTGCACTTCCAGCCCCCTAATGAGATCACTGGCAAGCCACTCAATGCAGAAAGTTCAGTATATGCCCTTTTTCACAGGTTGAGCCCATTACAATCTGAGACAGACCCATGGATGTCATGGCAGCCATGCAGTCCTGAGCCCAACCTAACAAGGCAGCCTTAGCATGTATGTTGAAATCTCCAAGGACAATCATCCTCAGGATTCTCAGCATCAAGTCTGACACCACCTTGGTCAGCTCAGCCAGAGACCCGGCTGTTAAGTTACGAAGACAGGACCCCAGCAGGATCCACAGTCTGTCCCTGGTGCCAAACAGAGGGGTACATATAATCAAAGCCAGCCTCTGTCTGCACCAAGTACCTAGTGATACAAAAATATTCATGGGAAATAAGTTCTACCCCTCCCCCACCCCCATCCTCTTGTTCAAGGTTGGTTCAAGGACTTTATACCCAGCCAGTGTGAGCTGTGTCAAAGTAACCACATCAGAGTCATTCAGCCAGGTTTCAGCAGTGAGCCAGATAGACCTGTTCCTCAATCAACAGGTAAGTATTGTTAAAATATTACTTTTCACAGATCTGGCTTTGCACAACACCAAGATTGAAGCTCAGTCACCTGACAGGGCCTCAGCACCCACATTTATAAGGATGGCATGGATAGACTTGCATTATATCTCCCTGCATGTCTTCCAGAATCAACACTGCTCCCGTCGCCATATCTTCCCACCCCTTGCACCATTTCAGTCCAAGATGGAACAAAACACAGTCTGGAAGACAGCCAAATGCAAGTTCCTTACCTCTGACATCCAGAACCAACACTTGCAATTGGGTTCTGCCAACTACTGAAGCACCTTCTGGAAGGACACCCTTTTAATGTTCCTCTCCAGCACCACCAGAGGGAGCCACCCTCAACAGGAGGTCTCCATGATGAAGGCCAGCTGAGCTGGAAGGCTCTGATAGCTAGCGGAGCTGTGTCAGCATGCAGGCTCCTCCAGGTGCAGTCAATGTCACAAATTTGGCACCTCAGGATCCTTCCATCACTCACAGTCTCTTCAGCTTGGCCTCTCCTGACTGATTAAGTGTAGCTGGTAGCAACAGGAGGGTAGGAGGACTAGATGGACATTGTCTTCTTTCTTCCCAACCTGCCAGCAGCAGACACTCAGCTGACATTAAACATTTATTTAAAATTGTGTATATTTTCTGCTGCCCCCCAAAAGATGCTAAAGAAGTATATACCAGAGCTCTTTTTAAAAATCACCATAACTACATGTAGCTGCTCCTGGGTAACTCCTGGGTAGCAAATTACTAGGTGATTGCTGCTAGGCCTGGCCCTAATGCAGGGGTGTCAAACTCATTAGTGATATCTTAATATGGAATCTAGAAAAATATTAGAAGGATGTTGTTCAAAGGAGAACTCAAAGTCCTTTGTCCTTCTCTACCTCCTGCTTCGACATCTGTCCCCACTGCCATTCCCCTCTCACCCTCAGCCATCCTTTGCCCTCAACCACCACTCAGAAAGAAGAGCGGAAAAATTGATTGGGAAGAAGAGACCTTCTTTCCCTCCCCCATGCATCCCCACTCCAATTTAAGTAATCCATGCACAGAAGCAAGCTTACATGTGTGTATGTCTTATTGAACCAAGAACCACAAGAACAAATGGAAGTCTAGCCAATGCACTTTTGAATGCAGGTGCTATCTATTCCACACAGTTGCAACTATAGTTTTTCAGTGTGCAGCTGCTACATGGGCGTTGCTGCACATCCAAACGCACATCCCATTGAAAGCTGCACAGGCGTCTACATTTGGATGTGCTTCTTTTCCAGCAAGAGATACATGCACAAAAGTCTACTTCTTTGCACAGATTTTTGGGACTTGGATTAGGGCTCCTATCTTGAGGGAACTTCCTGCCAACCTAGCAGTTCAAAAGCAAGAAATTGCAAGTAGATAAATAGGTACCACTTCAGTGGGAAGGTAACAGCGTTCTGTGCGCCTTGGTGTTTAGTCATGTTGGCCACATGACCATGGAAACGTCTTCGGACAGCGCTGGCTCTTCGGCTTTGAAACGGAGATGAGCACCGCAACCCTAGAGTCGGATTTAACTGGCTTTCAAGCAAGGGAACCTTTACCTTTACGGAACTGCAGCTCCTCTGCTCAAACTGGGAAGCACCCTGCTCAGATAGAGTTCTTGCCAGGCCTGGCTTCACAGAACTGGCATCATTCATATCCACTGTAGTACTAAGGTCAAGATGTGGAGTGGTGGAGCTGACATCAAAGACAGCCACAGCGGCTGGTGCCACACTTCTGCTTTAATTGGAAAGTGCCCAGTCCAAGCAGAGGCGGGGGGAGTCTTAGCCAATGGGCAATGGGCAACAGGGGCAACCTACCACGGACTCACCACACCCCTGGAAAAAAGAAGAGCAGGCTCCTGCCACTTCCCATGCCCGCCCTATCTGATGGCTGGGCTGCAGGTTTGCAGTGGCAGCTGTGGTGGCTCCTGCCCACCCTGAAGGGGTAAGGGCCACCCATTGCTTGGCCCTGGTAGAGGGGCCAGTTGTAGGATGGCAGTGATTCTGGGACCTCCTTCAGGGTTTTTGCCCAAGGCTCCAGTATTACTAAGGCTGCCCCTGCTCAGAGTTGGCTCTGCTGTGCCAAATCTGGGCAATGTACTCTCTACTGTCTCTCTACTGGAGCCAGGCATTTCCTGTGTCAGGCACAGAGGCTCCCAGCAGTGCGAATCTTCTCCCATTGGCTCACTTGAACTTTAAGTGGGAAGCCGGTTTCCACCTACCAGAAGCTGATTGGATAAGGTCTCCTCCATCAACCCTGAGCAGGCAGGGTAAAAATGATGTTTCCTCTCAACCGGTTGTCAGAAGAACCTGTCCTATTCATGGCATGCAGAACAAGCTGCAAACATGCCTAGAGTTTCAAATGTACAAGTCTCTCTCTGTGTGTAAAATGTCATCCAGTTGCAACCAACTTATGTTGACCCTCAAGGCAAGAGACTAATAGAGTTGGTTTGCCATTGCCTGCCTCTGCATAGCAATCATGGAGTTTCTTGTTAAGTCTCCCATCTAAACACTAACCAGGCCCCACTTTGCTTGCTTCTGAGATCTGGCATACTGATAACATACCATCATTCTTTGGTTTTGACTTCTCAAGCTGTTTGTCTGGAACCTCTTCCCCCTTCTCTCTATATACTAGCTTGCTTAATTGTAAATAAGGCTCTGACTAATGAACCTGCATGTCAGAACACTTCCCTTGCTCTGGCTCATTCTCATGTTACTGGGTTTCAGGGTGTGGAAGACCCTCGGTGCAGACTGGGAGGATTCGTTGTCTAACTCCACAGTATCTCCTTGAATATAGTCTACTATGCCTATGTATTGTGAGCTCTCAGGGGTTTGATAACTCCCTTCCGTTTGCAATTCCTGGCAGACAAGAAAAAAACAGGAGGTTTATAAAGTGCCTGATGAGTCGTCATCCATGACTTGGCAGATCACAAGCAGTATAGCATTTGAATACCTCAGAGACCTGTGCGAGTGATGAATCATTTCTCTGAAAGATAAAACATTCTGAAATCAGCTCTGGGAGTAAGGCTGCCAAACTGGCAATATGAGAAAGAAAAGCTACACAGCTTTCTTATTGCTGCCCTCCTAGCAAAGCACCTCTTTTGTAAGTTATTTTTATTCCTTGACAGGGGGATTGGGTATACGAGGAAAGGAGAGGACAGCCATAGAAAAAGCATGTGAGACATTCATGCACAAAATATTCACGATACAATTTAGAACAATTTTGGGCTGGTGCTGAAGGGTGCTGCTCAAAATGTACAACCAAATTGTGATTCAAGAAGAACATTTGCTTATTAAGCTTATATAAATTAGGTGGTTAACACAGAACAGAATATGGAGTCACCATCAAATAGAGACATTATGTATATAGACCAGGGGTCCCCAAACTTTTTAAGCCTGTGGGCACCACTGGAATTCTGACACTGGATGGTGGGCACAACCACAAAATGGCTGCCACAAGAGGTGGAGCCAGCCACAAAACATAACTTTTCAACATTTCAGAGAGAAGCTCTGTTTAATGTCATGGGCATGGATGAGGATGAGCTGACAGCGCCCGCAGAAACCACAGCTGGCTGCTCTGAAGCAGCAGAGGAGGATAGCTGGCAAGTTCCTGTAACAGCAGTCTTCACACCTGGCCCAGATAAGAAGAACTGCAAGCTGAAAGTCCTCCTGACTCACCCCCACGTGTGACTCATTTAAGGGAGCGACTGCGACAAAACTTAGCAAGCAGACGATGAGAGGCCAGGCTACAAGGGAGACGCTCAGCCAGCCCAGAGTTCTAACAGGAGCCTGGCTGATTGTGCAGCTGGCTAATTGGTAGCAGCATTTAACTCCACACTCTGGGCCGTACCCTTCGTGGAAGCAACAAGTCAGCTTCGTGCTGTTAGCATCCACTCCGGCTCGGGTCTTGCACCTAGACCTTCGGACCCCCTGGCTTTGGACTTGGCTCTGTGTTCCTGCCTCCTGATCCCGGCTTGGCTTTTTGGACTTTGCACTGTCTTCTTGGCTCCTGACCTTGGCTTGTTCTGGACTCCCTTTGAAGAAGAGAATGTCCCAGCCCGTGACATTTAACAGGATGCCTTTTAAAATGAACATATTCTTTAAAAATATTTTCTGACATACATACAGCTTATCTTCAGTAATACAGTGAAGATCTTTGTGCTGGACTGGCAGCTAGTGCAAAAGCAACATTTAAAAAATCTGCACAGCCAATCAGAAGCCGGACGGGGCAAAAGCCCCACCCGCTTTCTGAAAATACTTGGTGGGCATCAGGAAAGGTACCTGTGGGCATCATGGCACCCACAGGCACTTGCTGGGGAACTCCGATATAGACTGAAGAAGCTTTAGGTAAAGAGCCATCAGTTTTGATTTTGTATGAAACTGAATAATACAAGGAAATAGTAGTAAGCAATATGTAACTTTATTAAAGCAAATACTCTTAATTTTGTAGTAATATAAATTTTTGACCAACATTCCAAAAATTCTTCTGGTTAAGAAATATAAAGTTTTCCTTTGCAAAAATAAAGTGCTTGCATAGATTTGAGAGGGCACGCTTTCTAGATGTTAGAAATGTGCCTACGATACACAGCTGACCTTCGGTCTTCACTGATATTAGGAATGCTTTGGTTATCTTCTATATAACAGACATCAGTAGTAATAGAGAACAGAAGCAGCGAGATCAGAAACATTTAACTATTCCATCTATGCAGAATCTGAAATAAAGCAAAGGAGCATGAGACGAGGCAACTGTAAGCCCCCTTTTGAAAAAGTAGCAACAATAAGAACTCTAGATTTATAGAATGTATATAACAAAGCTATCTCCTCTGCAGATCCCACCATTGGTTCAAGTACAGAAATTCTCAAAGACATTCGCCCCCTCAACCCAGTTTCGGAAGCAGTTGAGCCCTCTCTCCCGAATATGTTTTCTGCCTTTATCTGTAATGACTTCTCCAGTTTGTTTAACAATCACAAGTTTGGGAATGGCCGTGATGTTGTATTTCTTCTTCAACTCACTACAAAGAAGAAAAGAGGGAAAGTTAAACTGATAGGTGCATAAACAATGGGGAAAAAAATCTTATTTTTAAAATTTTTTTGTTACATTTAAATCGCTGTGTGCGGTTTCTGTACAGATAATTTTTAAAAACTTTTCTTAGATTATAAGCAAACATGTTAAACCCTGCTTAATACATGACCCTCCATCAAACACATGGGATTAAAAGCTGTTGATCTAAATCAAAGGTGAACCTGGGGGGAAGGGACCATGTCCTGCTAGAATTCTTTTTGCTGTGGGGGACCAAGGAAGTTCGTAACCACACATGTATGTTAGATTTCAGTAAAGCAGACTTTAATAAACTCAGAGGTATGATGAGAATCATTCCATGGGCAAGACTGCTGGAAGGGCAAGGAGCAAGTGATGGGTGGGCTCTCCTAAAACAAGAGCTCTTGCAAGCTCAAGCCATCACTATTCCAACAAGAAGGAAACACGGTAGGGGATCCAAGAAGCCAATGTGGATGAACAGAGAACTGCGTGATGTGCTAAGGGGAAAAAAGGAAATGTTCAAGAAATGGAGGCAAGGACATACCTCTAATAAAGAGTATCTGTGGGTTGCTAGGCACTGTAGATCAGCCATCAGAGAGGCCAAAGGTCACAGTGAGCTAAAGGTGACCAGGGAGGCTTGCTGCAACAAGAAAATCTTCTTCTGATATGTGAGGAACAAATGCAAGGTAAAAGAGGCAATGGGCCCACTGTTGGGTGAAAATGGAGAAACTCTGACAGAGGACAGAGAGAAAGCAGAAAGGCGCAATGCTTATTTTGCATCAGTTTTTTCCCTGAAGAAGAGAACAGGCTCATCTAGAGATGGCAGTAGGCAAGGCATGGTGTCCAGGCTGCTGGTTGACATGGACAGAGAGGTAGTTGAGAAGCACCTGGGGGCAGTGAATGAGTATAAATCTCCCAGGTCAGATGGTATGCACCCAAGAGTGCTCAAAGAACGTTCTAGAGAGCTTGCAGAGCCTTTGTCCATCATCTTCCACACCTGTTCGAGGACGGGAGATGTGCCACACGACTGGAGGAGAGCAGATGTTATCGCAATTTTCAAAAAAGGGAATAAGTATAACCCAGGAAACTACAGGCCAGTCAGTCTGACCTCTGTCCCAGGGAAGATACTGGAGCAGATTTTAAAGAGATTGAACTGCAAGCATCTAAAGGTGAATTTTGTGATATGGGGGAGTCAGCACATATTTGTCCCCAACAGGTCCTGCCAGACCAACCTCATTTCCTTCTTTGATCGAGAGACGAGCTTACTTGATCAAGGGAATGCTGTTGATGTTGTTTACCTGGATTTCAGTAAAGCTTTTGACAGGGTTCCCCATGATGTTCTAATGGGTAAACTAAAGGACTGTTGACTGGACTCTAGGATAGTTAGGTGGTTAGGGATCTGGTTGGAGAACTGCACTCAGAGAGTAGTTGTCAATGACATTTAATCTGAATGGAGGGAGGTGTCCAATGGGGTGCCACAGGGCTCGGTTCAGAGCCCAGTACTTTTCAATATTTTTATCAATTATCCGGCTGAGGGTGTGTAGGGGCTACTCATGAAATTTGCAGATGACATCAAATTGGGAGGAGCAGCGAACACACTGGAAGATATAGAATTCAATGAGATCTGAACACACTGGAAAAGTGGGTGGATGTGAACAAGACACAATTTAACAAGTGTAAGTGCTGAGTTCTACATCTGGGTAACAAAAATGAGGAACAAGCACACTGGATGGGGGATACACTTCTGAGGAGCAGTGTGTGTGAACAAGATCTTGGGGCATAGGTGGACTGTAAGTTAAATATGAGCAGCCAGTGTGATGCATTGCTACTGAATGACCAAATGTTTTTCACTGTTGCAGCTTGCCAACCGTCCACCAGTTTTGTTGTCATTTTCACATACACCTCACTTCAAACTATTTTACTTTAATTGAAAATAATTAACGTCAGGACTGATTTCTGGCTGAATCCATATGCCTAGCACAGAAATTCCCAGATGAACACAACTGTACCCAATTCTGTCCCAGTTAAAACATTTATCAGACTGGTGTCCTTCTTTGTGTGGTAGAAGGGCAAACCCACCAGCATGCCCTTCCTTCTGCACCTAAATTCATGTACAATGTCTGGTCACATGGAAGTCCTATTTGATGTGGACCAGAGATCTGTTTACAGGTTTCCATGTATTTATTATTTCTATTTATTTGCATTTTTACCCCGTCCTCCCCAGCTACTGGCCTCACACAGGACAATGTCCATGTGATATGAAGGAGAGATGTTCATTCAAGTCTTCTACCATGGAAAATGCAGTGCTGTCAAGTGTATCATCTGGGCTCTGTAGATGAACATCAAGCTGACAGGTTGTAGATGTTAATAAAGAAATAGACGGGGTGAGAGAGCTACGCTCAGAAGTGGTACACCTAAGCAGAGCCTATATGGGTAATTAGTGCCCTAGGTCAAACCCAGCTTGAAACAGGGTCTAAATGAAGGATTGTGATTTATGCTGGCAAACTGCTATACACGCACACATATAACCCCATTGATTTCAATTTCTGACTATGCAGGTAACAACATGGGAATGGGATATAATTTGCTACTCACTGTTCCTAATCAATTTCTCTTACTTTGCTTGCTTCATCTCCTCTTGTTTGTCCCTTTCCCCTCCTGCTGAGATCAAAAGTGGATTTGGAAAGTACCAACCAGAAAATGAAGCTGATTGAAAAGCAGGTTACTGGGCATTATATAACCTGGTTGTTGCTAGCCCCACCCATATGGAGTAGGAAAGGTGCAAGCTTACCATGGGAAGATTTTAAGAAAGGAACTGAGGGGTTTGATTTGATTTATTTAATTTGTATCCTGCCCTCCCGGCCGAGGCCGGCTCAGGGCAGCTTATAGAACATGGTAAAAATTCCAATACATATAAAAACACAGCAACAGTTAATATAAATACAATATTAAAACCAAACAGATAATAAAGTGCTAGCATAGTTCTTCACTTTTAACGTCAGCTCCATTGGTCTGCTTCAGTTGTTTTACCTCAGTTGCTTTGGGGGGTTTGGCTTGGGCAATAATGAAAGGGACCAGCGTATCAAGGCTCTTCCACCACAGGGTGTTAATTGTTGGTGATGGTAGTGGTGATTATAGTGGTAGTGGTTGCGGCCCCAAAGGTCTGGTGGAAGAGCTCTTACAGGCCATGCAGAACTGTAGAAGGTCCCACAGGGCCCTGATCTCCTCCAGGAGCTCATTCCAGCAGAGTGGGTCCGCCACTGAGAAAGCCCTGGCCCCAGTTGTCATCAGCCTGGCCTCCTTAATGATCGGGAGGACCAGCCGATTCTGGGTCCCTGATTGCAGCACTTTCTGGGGTACGTATAGGGAAAGGCGGTCCCTCAGGTATGTAGTTTGAACAACTTGGTATAAAATGGAATCATGTTTCCTGAATACAGAGGTCATCTGTGGTACAAAAAAATGCCAGGCGAGCATCTCTAGTGAAGGTATGATACTAGCAGGGTGCTAGAAAACAAACAAACAGGCATGAAGCAGGTACATGTGGGAGCAGGTGAGCCTTTAGGTACCCTAATTGCCAGTCAAAGGTTTTACAGACCAGGTTCCGGTTTTGGCGTTCGCCATGGCGGTCGCTTCTCCTGATCCTCCGGGAGAAAACTGCCAGAGCCTGTGGTGTGGAGGGGGTGCGATTGTCCGTGCCACCCCCGGAGCCTCTGAAGGAAGCTCCCAGCCATGGGGCGCTAGGAGGCTCTTCCTCCAGTGAGTCTGCCGGTGAAGGGGGGCCTCCCCATGCCCCGAAGGTCCCGCCGCGGAGCGTCCCAAATGGGAATTAGAAGCGCACACCGGAGCAAGCGTTTGGTGGCCAAGGGAATGGAAAAGGAAAACGGATTTATCGTTGGAATGTGAGTTGGAGTTTAAGAAAGAACCACCGAAAATTTAAGCAGAAACCTACCCTTAGAAAGTGAGGGGGGAGGGGAATCTACCCTGATAAGAAAAACTAAGCGAACTTTGCGTGCATACGAAAAGGGGGGTGGACTACTGAAGCAAGATAGACTGAAATAAAAAGCATTTAAGAACTTACCAAGCTGTTTAAGGAGTATCAGAGACTGTGATAACTTTTCTAAAAAGTAAACAACCTCAAACATGGTGCCCACGAGGAAGGATGAGAAAGACAAACAAGTAAAACCAAAGCTTCTTGCCAGAACTGCTGGTCCAGTGAGTCCTGCCCCTAGACAGGACACAACTATGGAGCTACAAAAGATGCTGACAGAAGCATTGTGACCCCTGCTGGCACAAGTGACGGCACTGCATAGCAAATTTGACACACAGCCATTGCAACTGACTGAAATAGCCAAAAAAACAGATAAAACTGAACAAATAGTAAAAGAAGTGGATAGCAACACTAAAAAGCTTTAAAAACAACTGCAGGTGATGGAAAAAAAGAGACTGATGGAGGAGTCTCAACTGTTACAGCTACAAATGGAGAGAGCAAGCTATGTCTTAAGATTTCAAGGTGTTCCTGAAGAAAAATCTGAGAATCTGAAACAGACTATGTGTGAAGTATTGGGACTTATGGCAGATTTTAAAACAGACATACTACAAAGTGAAATAGATATGATCTATAGATCCTATCCAAAATTTATAAGAAAAAATAACCTGCCTGGGGAAGTGATTATAGATTTTCAAGAAGACAAGTGAGAGATAAATACTTAAAGTGACAAATGGATCTACCTTGAAGATCAAAGACAAAGAAATAAAAGGGTTAAAGACATCCCGTTTGAAATAAGAAGGAAGAGGAGGAAATATAGAGACTTGGTGACATTTTTACAAAAGAAAAACAAACCCTACAGATGGTTAGTTCCCGAAGGTACAATCTTCAGATTCATGGATAAGAAAAAATTGACTCTGTTGAAAAGGCATGTGAATTTTTGCGTCTACATAGTCATCCTTTAGGAGAGGCAGAAGCGGAGAAAGAGGACAGCATTAAAGATAGCGAAGAAGAAGGAGCAGTGGCATCTTCAGATGAGGACTCAGACTCTAAATTAGGGACAGTTGCCCCGAAGACAAGCTACCATTTGAGAAAGCAAAAGCATAAAAAATGAGATGTTATTACACTCTGAAAGCTCATATAATGTATTATTATAAATAAGTCTTATATTGCTTTTTTAGAAGTTAGAAGTAGAGGTGTTTAAAGTTATATTATCAGCATAAATTGATTGTTAGATGACCACATTCAATGAACTTGAATGGAATTATGAGCTAAAAGCTAAATTTGTTAAGCAGTATGTATGACCACCATCTCTTGGGTTTTTAGTGGGTTTTCTTTACTTTCTCCCATAGTATGTAGTTCCCTAATTTCGTTGTAGCTTTTAATAGTTTGTAGTTTATAGAAAATCCAAATTAAAAAAAAATCCCCTACGGGGGGGGGACAAAAAAAGAAGAAGGTTTTATAGACCAGAACCTGAAGGTGTGGGTGTTTTAAAAACTTAGAGAGTGCCAGTGAGCAGCGCCTTATGTTCCTTTTTTGAAAATCTACTGTGGTTGTACTTGTAATGTTATGATGTTTTCCATTTTCCACGACATTCCATTTTTATCCCACTGTTCCTTCTAGGAGCTCAGGTTGATGTACTTGCACTTTCCCCTTCTCTCTTGTGAGAGAGAATGTCTGGCCCAGCAAGTTTTGGGGCAAGCAGGGACCAAAACCTGGGTCTCCCTGGTCCTAGGCCAACACTGACCACTACAACACAGGCTCTCAATGAGGAGCAATGAAAACTGTACTCCTTATTGCAAAGCCTATTTGCACTGTGGCAGCTGCCAGCACTGTCCCTATTGACCTTCCCTGTCTCTTCCCACATTCTAAAGCCTCCCCCAATTCTCCTGCATCTCTGTCTTTGCCATGCTGCCTCTTGTTAGCACTTCCAGAGTGAGCACACTGGCTTCACCTGTTACTCATCACCCGGGTTCCATCATGCACAAAACAGCCAAGATTCAAGAGCTTTCTCCACACTGCTTTGAGCACATTTAGTACAGCTGTGAAGGAGCCCACAGAGATTCCAATGTGCTGGCAGTAGACAGTGCCACAGCATCAGGGTCTTCTCCACTGCAAGAAGGCCAGGCTGACTGGCAAAGAGGCCAGCATGTGATGAAAACATGGAGGGTGTGTGTAGGGAACATGGGTCCAAGTCAACCAGGGGAGAGGGAGTGCTGTGCTTAGACGAGGCCCTACTTACTCACGGGGTGTATGTGTGTATGGGGACAAGAAACAGGTGAAATGAACTCAGGGACATGGTTTAAAGATGACTATGAATGAAGGAGAAATTATGCTCACACAGGAAACAGGGATTAAGGTCAAAAGATTTGACTGTGGAAGTATAGCTGACCTCAGCAATGAAAAAAAACGATATGATAAAATAGTGGCAGAAGAGGTGGAATAACAAGGAGGGGGATTGCCACGGAGGGAAACAGGAAGGCAGCTGTGACCAGAGTGCTCCCCTGGGTGTCCTATCTTTCCTACCAATTACTTTTGTCACTGACAAATTGGCTACCATTCCTGTTAGTCGAGTGCTGCTACCATCTTCCTACCCAATTCCTCGCTATTTTGCTTAATCCCTGTATCTTCCTTGGTCATTCTACCAGGTCTGCTCGCCACACCTGGTGCCCTCATCATTCCAGACCCCCTTAATCCCAGATGCAGACCTACCTGTATTTTTGTGCCCGTTTAATGGGGACTGCAACTAACATCAAGATTGCTTACTGAGAGGTGTCACTGAGGCATCTGTTCCTCCAGAGGGCATTTCATATCAATTTCATCCTGAGACCAAATGCTTACAAAACACTAAAATAGCACTGACACCAGCATTAGTGTTGCCCCCCCCCCCACTGGCAGAGGGAAACAGGAGGGGGAGGTCAGTGCCTACACAGGAGTCTCCTGGGAACCTCAGGTAAACTGCTTTAATGGAACAAAGGCAGACTATTAGTGGAACAAAGAAGACTGAAGCCACAAGACAACTGCAAAGTAAAAGTTCCTGGAGTCCAATACATTAAACTTGCACTTTATTAGGCTAAATGCACTCACCAGTTTCTATTCAAGATTGTATAACTTCCTATCTTTTTTGCTTACATAGTGCACAAGTTAAAACAGGTGCTCTAACTAGCAATTTCCTGGTTCTTTTTAGCAGAATAAGTGTATTTATATTTTCTTTTCTTAAATCTGAGGTTGCTGCTTTTTTAAATATGAGCATCTGGATGTTCATACTACTAATGCAAGTCTTACAGTTACATTAAAGGACATAAAGAGTGCAACAAGCAGTAAAACCAACAGACTCCCTGTCTTGGTACCTATTCAGGACACAAATGTTACGAAATGGAGCAAGCATGGCAGAGTGTTGAGAGTGTCAGACGCAGGTCTGAATCTCCCACTCTGCCATGGAAGCTCGCTTGGGTGATCATGGGCCAGCCCACACTCTCTCAGCCTACCCCACTGCACAGCATTGTTGTGAGGATAAAATGGAGGAGTGGAGAACAGTGTAAGCCACTTTGGGGAGGGGTATAGATGATATAAATAAACATTTATCATGTGAAAGATTTTACTGCAGCCAAAGAGAATGAGTGAATCACCCAGGGTTTTGTCATTACAGAACAATGTTCTGCCAGTCAGTCGCCAGAGGTTGCTGTGACTTCCATGTGTGTGCGTGCACACACGCACACATGCATGCAGAGATGAAAAATACAGGAAAAAACTACCAAAAACCAACCAACGTTCTGCAGCCAATGGAGAGAACAGGATGCTTTTATTTCCGTTGCTCACTTCTCTCAAGATGATCAATGAGACCAGCAAAGCATGTTGGCCTTTGAGTTTATCTGCAATAACCTCAAGATGGTCTCTGGCACGGTATACACAACTAGGGACAATTATCTCCAGTCAAAATTTATGCAAGGTCAAGATCAGGCATCAAGAATGCAAGTCTGCTGCTCTCGCCACCAGCAAAGTGACTTCTCTAGGCACAGTCATGAGTGCAGTTCGGTCTTCAGGCAAACTTGAAAGAATGCAACTGCCTACCTGATGCAGAACTGAGGAGATGCTGAAGTGCCAGCCCCTTTCCTGCACTTCTGTTGCTATTTAAAACAGATGTGTGACTGGAGCAATATATTTTGGACACCTAAGGCTGAATCCAAAGGTTATCCTGCTGTGAGCCACATCTGCCTGTGTGTGTGTGGGGGGGGGTAATTTTTGCCAGTTCCCATCCTCCTCTGTGACATTTTTAAAAGACCTCTTTAAAATCATGCTAGTCAGAGACAGCAGATCCTCACAGCAATAGGGGCAAAATGGGGGCTTAGAGTGGGAGGGAAATCTCAGGATTTTGCTCTATAGTTTAGCATTCCTGTGACTTCAAAAAGAGTGCCCAGCACTGCCCTTGTCCCATCCATTCTTACAGCATTCACTCCAGCAGTAGACTTTTACATTTGTGTGGGGGCATGAAGGGAAGGAAGCAAACTTTTGGCACATGTTTATGCATCCGTCTTCTACACTAGCCTTCTTCTACACTGGATAATGTTTTATGTTTTAAAAGAAACAACAAACAGGTGATTCCTTCTGCAGACACTTATTTCCCTTTGCAAGCAATTTACTCTTATTTAAATTTTTCTAGGCTGCCTTTCCCCACTAATGCCTTTCCATGCTAACAAGGCCACCTCACTCTGAATTTGTGAGGCTGGGTTATTGCATCACTACACTGGATTATTAGGCTAAAAATAGGCTAAACTCTGAATAACTGGGATGCAAGTTCCATTAAAATAGACAGGATGCTTCTTAGTGGCAGCATGGCAGTACAGAGGATAGTGCGGGACTTGAACCAGACACAGGACTCTCTGCTTAAGGTGATAGCCATATGAGCAGTACTAGATAGACACAGGACTCGATTCTTTTCCTTACTAAGACATGAATGCACAGAGCCTGGAACCTGTGCCTTTCTCAGCTAATCTGCTTCACAGGGCTGCTGGGAAGACAGTGAAGCAACTCTCACAGGTGCTGCTTGGAGGAAGGATGGGACACAGGGGTGGTAGATAAGCAATCAGACATTCCAGGATGAAAGGTTAGTGTAAAATAGATGCTGGAAGATTTTGAAGACTGAGTTTACAAATACCAATTCATCATTTGATGGTCAAGGGACTCTTCATGTATCACATATCCATCACACATGTGGGGAACTAATTTTTTCCTCTCTGACCAAGGGTCTGCTTAGACAGCACAGTGAATGGCAGCTCTTGGGGTCCTGCCATTGTGAGGGAGGGGGCGCCTTCCCAGCCCCTCCCCCACTGAAATCCTTTTGACTGGCCTTGCCAGGAGTTCAGCTGAACCTGGGCCCTTCCACTGGCAAAGCACATTCTCGGCCACTGAGCTATCGCCTATCTGCCCCTTTCCAGATTTTGTTTGTCACTCCACAAGGATTTCACCTGAAATACCCTTCTTCTCCCACAAAGTCTTCCGGTGGTAAAATCATCCCATGATGGAAGTATCAGTGTAGGTCCATATATATGTGAACCGACCCCACAGGCGAGCCAGCTTGCGTCCCCCCTGCATCGAATACACCCCTTTTGGGATGTGCTACAGCCCTGGCATTTCTTCCTCCGGAGAAACTGCGATCTAGCCGCAAACGGAGGGCGTCCCCCCCCTTCCCGACACTGCGCAGGCCTGGCCCCCACCGGCACGTGGCGAAGCGGCGCCCGCGGGCATACTCACTGCTTAAAAGGATCGTGGAAAGGCAGCGCCAGCCAGTCCCCGTGCGTCTCTTGCATGTAATCCACCATCTCTTCGGAGCTGCGGTCGGAGGAGATGAAGACGATCTCGAACGGGGCCGGCGAGGGCGCTTCCTCCACCAGCTCGCTGTAGAAGTCGCACAGGGTGGGGGTGAATTCGCGACACAGGGAGCACCACGCCGCCGAGAAGTACAAGCCCACGATCTTGTTCTGCAGGGCTTCCTCGGGGTCCACCAGGTGCCCGTCCTTGTTCATGAGGAGCCTCCCGCTGAACACATCCACCATCCTTGCGGGGGGAGGGGGAGGACACACCGCTTCAGGAGGCGAGCGGGGGGGGGTTGCGGGGGTGTTTACACACCCGATGGTCTGAATCCGGAAGAACGGAGCTACCTAGACGAGGGAATGTTGTTCACGTCGAGACTGACCCAGCCTCTCCGGCGCAAGTGTTTCTCCTGGAGGAGAGAGAGCGTCTGAGGTGGCCCGGCCCAGACCTCTCTTTAATCTCCCGGGCTGCTCAGTGAGTGAGCTTTATTTTCTCCACTCTCCCGCTTCAGCGCCTTGGGATGCTGGAGGGAGAGAAAAAGAGATCAGCAACAAGTGCTCCAAGCGGATACCAGCCCCAAAAACTTGGCGCGCCTCTGAGTGAAGGCAGCAGGCATGCGCGTGCGTGCCGGTGTGGGGAGGGGGGTTATTCAACCCGCTGAGCGGGAGGCAAGTGCCTCGGGGCTGGTGGGGCCTTTGTTTGCGACGGCTATAAATGGAAGGCGCGCCTCTAAAAATAGAGCCCGAAAGCCAGACCGGAGAAGCGCTGGCCAAGGCTCCGCCTCTAGATCAATATCCCTGGCGAGGCTTCCACAGCCGGGCGGACACATCTTCTCTCCCCCCCCCCGCCCCCCCGGCTTCCTAGCTGGCCCGACTCAAGGCAGAGTTTTGTATGAACTCTTTTAAACCCTATTGTTCTCGGTAAGAGACTGAGAGTCTCAAAGCACGTTTACATTGAGTTTTTTGAAATGCTTAACTTTGGGATTGTAACTACAGAGACTGAATGTGCAATTATGAATTGCGATGAGTGCTTTATAACAAGCTACAGGATTCGGTGAGAGCCTAGCCTATTTATTTCCGAGGGGAACGAGAGCCAAAACCGACATGATGAACACATTAAACTGCTTTGTTGTTGTTCAGTCGCACAGTCGAGTCCGACTCTTCGCGACCCCATGGACCAGACCCCGCCAGGCCTTCCTGTCTTCCGCCGTCCTCTGAAGTTTGCTCAATTTCATGTTCGTTGCATCTATGACACTGTCTTTGGTCTTCTTCTTTTACCTTCAGTCTTTCCCAGCATCAGGGTCTTCTCCAGTGAGTGCTCCCTTCTCATTTGGTGGCCAAAGTATTTGAGCTTCAGTTTCATTATCTGGCTTTCCAGGGAACAGTCAGGGTTGATTTCTTTGAGGATTGACTGATTTGATTTTCTTGCAGTCCAAGGGACTCTCAAGAGTCTTCTCCAGCACCATAGTTCAAAAGAATCTATTCTTCGGCGCTCGGCCTTCCTTATAGTCCATATAGTCCAACTCTTGCAGCCATACATGACTACTGGGAATACCATTGCTTTGACCATGTGGACTTTTGTTGGCAGGGTGATGTCTCTACTTTTTATCATGCTGTTTAGGTTCGCCATCGCTTTCCTCCCAAGGAGTAGGCGTCTTTTAATTTCATGGCTGCTGTCACAGTCTGCGGTGATCTGGGATCCCAGGAACCTGAAGTCTGTCACTACTTCCACGACTTCCCCTTCTATTTGCCAAGGAGTGATGGGGCCGGATGCCATGATCTTAGTTTTTTTGATGTTGAGCTTCAAGCCCACTTTTGTGCTCTCCTCTTTTACTCTGAGCAAGAGGCTCTTTAGGTCCTCTTCACTTTCTGCCATTAGAGTGGTATTGTCTGCATACTTTATACTGAATCAAACCCTCGGTCCATCAAAGTCAGTATTGTCTACTCAGACTGGCAGCAGCTTTCCAAGGTTTCAGGCAGGGGTCTTTCACATACTGCCGGATCTTTTTACTGAAGATACTGGGGATTGGACCTGGGACCTTCTGCATGCCAAACAGATGTTCTGCCACCAAGCCACAGTGATATTGCCAGGAGTACCTTTTACCACCTTTGACTAGTCAGCCTGTAGTAGCCTTTCCTGGGCAGAAAAGATCTGGCCACTGTGGTGCTTGCCAGTTACATCTGGATTAGATTACTTCAATGTGCTCTACATGGGACTGCTGTGGAAGTGTTTGGAAACTTCAATTGGTGTCGCATGCTGTGGCCTGGATATTGACTGGAGTAGGTTGTATGGACCATATCACTCCAGTCTTGGCCTATTTACACTGGCTCCCACTTTGTTTTCAGGCACCTTTCAAGGTGCTGATGCTGACCTTCAAAATCCTATATGGTTTGAAACTAGTATACCGGAAAAACCACCTATTTATTTATTTATTCTTGAGATTTATATCCCGCCCCATCCAGTAATTCAGCTCGGGGCGGCTTACAAAGGTTAAAATATAAATACAACAGCAGCATAATAAACAATATATCTGATATAAAATTTGGTGCTAAAATTATTTACATAAAATCCAAGATGGACGACGTCCCACCTACTATCCAATCATTATAGTCCTATTCCAGGTTAGGTGCCCCTGCCTTCTGAGATTAGGCAAGTGGCAACCCAGAAGAGATCCTTCATGTTTGTGGCACCTAAACTCTGCAACTGTCTCCCCAAGGAGACTTATCTTCTCTGTTGCCATTTCCCACCAACAGGTGAAGACTTTCTTGTTACATTTGGTGTGTGCCCTTGGTGAATCCCCCTCTTCCTCACCAGATGTTTTAAAATTGTTGGTTTTATGTCTTTGATCATATTTTACCTCTGTTTTAAATTGTTTTAATGATGCTTTTAATTGTGATTTTATTATGCATGTTTTAATTTGTTAGATGCTTTGTTGGCCTTTGTGAAGGCAGAAAGGCAGGATATAAATTTTGTAAGTAAATAAATAAGGCTCACATTTCACTCAGATTAAGGCAGTTTTATGTGTAAGTAAATCCCTAATTAACAATCCATTTTAACTCAAACTTTAAGACAGCGTTCAAAGCTGGTTTCAAAATTCAAAAAACGTTATCCATGGAGGCACCATGTTAATGTTAAACCTAGATATATCTGCATTTAAGGAGGGATAAGCCTGGGGTGGGGGAGAGAGTGTATGATCTAGTCACCCATTCTTAATCCCATTTGTTTTTGTAAATGGCCTTGAACTAGGAAAAGTGTGGCATATCAGTTCAGTGAACAAATTAAATGGCTTGATACTTCTAGGAGCACTGAGAAACTTCAGGGTTGCTTTTGCCTGTGCTCATATTAAACCATGAAGATAACTTATGTAGAAGTTCACTTTAATTTGGATTCTAAAGAAAACCTTTTACCTCTTTCTGCAAACAACTTATCAGTCATTATGCAGTTCTGTTTTCACTGCATTTTTTGGAATTGCAGATCTGTTATACTTACAAGGATTTCTTTCTGGTCATTTTGTGACTTTGTAGTATAGTCTTTCATTTTATTAAAGTTATGCATATGATACTGTAAACATGCTATGTTAATTGATTATTTCAGGTTTACCTTACCTTAATGATTATTTCCATTGGTTATTATTTTTCATCTTTTGATCCATTAAAGTTTATAGGAGACAAGCTCCTCTTTTGTTTGATTTAAATTAAAGCTCAGGTCGGAGTGACACTGCTGTAACAGGTAAGCATGTAGAAAGAACTGTTGCACCTGGTGGCCTTGGTAGACTTAATGAGGAAGCACACAGTTCTCTAGAACCTTTGCAAGCTCTTTGCCAGTTTTAAGAGAGTTTACAGAGGAAAATCTGAAGGTGAATACATTTAACAGAGTTGTTTTGTTCATGGCAAATTGTCTACACCTATTCTATTTCTTTAAAGGCCTGGGGAGGGTGGACTTCGTTCTGTAAGCCTCACTGAGATTTATCATGCCGCTATTTATACAGAGTTCCTGATCTTTTCTCAAGGGAGCAAATTAGCTTTAGCTTGAGACTGAGGTGACATTGCTTATTGGAAAGCTGGTAAACATTGGAGATCTACTGCCAAGTATCAGCTGTTACACACATCAGAAAGGTATTTTCATGCTTCCAAACACTCCATTTATATTTTGACTAGAGAAAGTTTCTATTGTGCAGTCAGTTTACATTGTGATTTTAAAAGCTGTATGTGGTGGGGGGGGGGGAGAGTAACTTAGCTGGGCACACTGAGGTTCAAACCACATCATTCCTACAGGTAAGTAACCAAAACTTCCCAAGACTATAAAAATGTAAGAGAGGTGATGTCTGAGTGAGCCATACCTGCAGACAGCATTACTAGATCCAAATCTGCTTGATCACACTACCTCATTTAGCTTGACACATCCCAGGTCACCAAGGTACATAAGAATTTCACTATGGCACCTAGTATTTTTAGCAATGATTTTAGTGTCTCTCAGTGAGAAGTACAAAGCTGATCATTTCACATCAGAATATGTTTTATTGTAGGGCATAACATACATATGCTTATATACTAACTTTACATCATCCAATAGTGGTGGATGAATTCATTTCTTAACCAGTTGCTTTATATAATGGCTCCCAAGATTCAGTTAAATGGAACTTTTAAGGCAATAATGGAATTATCAGAAACAGGGAAGAAGTTAGGCTTGTGTTAGGGATTGGATTTTTGTTGTAGTGATAACTAGAACTATCCTTATATTTATATTTCACACTTTTGTCACAGCTTTAATAAAATTACAAGAACCCCTGAAGAGGTTAGGATTAAGTTTTGTACACATAATTAGAAAATACCATAATTAATATACAAAACTGTGAGGACTGACAGACAAGCCTGGCTCCTAAAGCCAAGGAAAATTTGGCAAGGCCTTGTATAGCTTGTTTAAAGTATAAAATCAGGAAAGACAGATGCAGTGGCTTGAGTGCTGGACAGGGCTCAGATCTCAGCTCAACCAGAACCCACTGGATAAACCTCCAGGCAGTCACCATCTGCCAGTTTAATCTACCAGACAGAATTATAAGACAAAGCAAACTACTTCTACATACATTGCCCTAAGTACCTTGGAAGAGAGATGAAGTACAAATTTAACAAAAACAATAAAACTCTACTTTTAGATTGTGAAGTAGCTGAAGTGATGCCATTTCATTAGGGTGTAATGCCAGTATTTCTGCATCTAGGGATGCAGCTGCCATTTTTTCCTTTAATGACTCTCCTGCAGTATATTAACTATTACTTCACAAGAGTGATAAAGCAAAAAGATTTTTTGCAGTCACATATTCACACAGCCTTATGTTCATGCAGCACATCTGATTTCATTCTGTTGCTCTTAGATTGTCCTTTCACACATCTAAGTGGAGAAGGGAGGAGAAATTAGTGGAGGATGTATGACTTGCACCCTTTACTTTCTGCTATTGTGGCAGAAATTCCATGGCTATGGCTCTGCATTGTATCATAGTGTCTAACAGGGAATTGGGGTAGTTTCTGCAAGATTTTGATCTGCGCTAACAGACAAGCACAGCTTGGAACATTGCAGGGAAGCACAATTTTGGTACAGTCATGTGAGAAAGTGAACCCAAAATAAAAACCTTCCCAAACTGAAACCACTTTTATTGCTACTGAGAATCCATTGTAAGAATATTAACTTAATAGGAAAAATCCATGAGCATCTTCAAAAGGCAAAAAACTAGACAGTTTACTTTGATGGAGGAATCTCCATTTTAAACGTTAATTTCTCATATGGTTTTTTCACATTTTTTGTGTTAGGTAAGAGAAAATCACTGGCAAAGGTGGCTGATGACAAAATCTGTTGAATGATTCTCCCTGTGATCCTTGAGTGGGTTTCTTTAAGCAAGAAATCAATGCAAAGTAGTAACAGTAACTTGACATTAGAGCCAATGTGCTAAATGTGACAATTTAAAAACAAGCTCTGTACATGTTGCCTATGCAGGGAAAGGTAACGGGAGCCATCAGATAGTCATTAAAGAAAGGAAGCAATTTTGGTGCAGTGGCAATTTTAACCAGAGCTCAGTTGATTTATGAAGGAAAATTATACATGCTTTTAAGTTAGGGAAGTCTCATTTTAGACAGATTTTTGAAAGGTGTTGGAACTGGTTTTATTTGGTATTATAGATTGTATTAACTATTCTGTTCAAGTTTTGACAGATGGTTCTTTTTAATTACAGAATACCACTATGAGCAAACATTCTAGGAGTGTGTGTCCATGCGTTACAGGAGGAAACACTAATACCCTTGTATGATGGAGTCTCAAACATCTTTTCTGCTTATTTTAGAACGAAAAATTGTTGGGCTACTCAAGTCAAGGCCACAAAGAATAGTGTTTCAAAATACCAGGGTTGGATCCTGTTCAGTACAAGTACTTACAAAACTCTCCACCACTCTTTTCCCATTGCAGCCTGCCATACCTTCTCTGAAATCATATCACAAGGAGAGCCAAGTGAGAATGTACACCAGAACTAATTGGCAAAAAAAGTTTCTTCAGTTGGCAGAAGTGCCTTCTGCAATCAGAAAACAGGATATTATCCACATACCTGTTCTAAACATTAACCCAGAACATGCCAACAGTCTGATCCTGAAGCTCTAATTATATCACCTTATAATCCTGGATAATGGTATTGGCAGTGTCAACTACAATATTAAATCAATCCTTGTCTTATACCTGTTTGTTCTGAACACTGGCAACATTGAAGACATCCTAGGTAGACAGTTTAGAATTTTAGTCATGTGACCTTTAAAAAGCTACAGCTGACAAGAGGATATTACTATGTGGTTTCCCCCCTCCCCACCTTATGATTTATATTTCTGAACTGGTTAAGGCTACCTACTGTATGGTATGTAGCTGACCTTGGCAAATGTCGCTTAAGTGGCCCCCCCTTTTCTTCCTGATACTGCTACAGGAAGATACGCTTCCAAGAGGCTAATATGTAATTCGTCCTGACAGAACTCTTGCTTACTTTACAACTCTTAATAGCTCAGGAAGTCATAGGTTTGCCACAATGCCAAAATCTGCCATTGGGGAATGTGGATATGTCCATTCTGTAAAATCTAAGTCCTGGTAGCTTGGTTCCAAGAAACAGAGTAAGTGTATAAAAAGGTTAACATTTATGGTCTCTGCATGTTTGATTCCCCACTCCTCCACACACATCTGCTGGATGACCTTGGGCAAGCCATAGCTCTGTCAGAGGTGTTCTTGAAAAGAGCAGTTGCTGTCAGAGCTCTCTCAGCCCCACCTACCTCACAGGGTGTCTGTTGTGGAGAGGGGAAGGGAAAGGAGTTTGTAAGCTGTTCTGAGACCCCAGGTGAAGGGCAGGGTATAAATCCAATCTCTTCTTCTTCAGAGGTTGTACAATCTCAATCCTGAACTACAGGATTGTACAATCTCAATCCTGAACTCAATTTTTGAATGACAGGTTAAATGTTTATGCTGGTGGTGGATGATGCATTAAAATACTGCCTCATATTACTTTCAATACTTCCTTAGACTGTGGTTTGTGCTTTTACTAACAAATTTCATCCAGTCCAAATGGATCACATCAGCCCTGTACTTGGCAAAAATTGCCCAATAAGTATAGCCACTCAGAGGCAAAAATATGTCTCAGCATAAATTGCTCACTGAAAAAAAAAAACAACTGAAAAAATTATCTTCTGTTTTAAACATATTCACTACAGTTGCCCTATGAGAATAATGTTTACAGTCATAAGTTGCACATAAAGGGTTTATTTTAAATGTTTTAAGGATAGAGTTACATCATAATTATAAAAATTACTTACAGAATTAAGTAACAGATTTAAAGTGTTTATACTTCTAAATGCAGAGAACAGGGAACTGTCTACATTGTTAAAAATAAAAAATGAAACCAAGCTCTAGAGATGAATTTATCTAATTTTAAAATGTGAACACGAAGACCTTTGAACTATACACATACCAAGAACCATCCAAATTGCACTAATGATGTAAAATAAAAAAGCAGCATTTCCAAGGAACCACAAATGAATTGTTTTTTCAGGTTCTCTGAAATGTTTGCAATTAGTGTGTATTTGGAGAAGCCTTTATTTATAAAATGTATCAATTTAAGAAGGCTAAAGAGCCAGCACAAATGCTTATCCCATTATTGTTTGGGGGGGATTCTAATAGGAGTCTACTTCAACTTATTTTATAGTATTTGGCACAAAAAAAACATTTAATTAAACTGACTTTATTTTTATTTTGAGCAAAGTACATGGTCCCTTCAAATGCTGCATGACATATACACCTGGAAAGTTACCTCCTGTTGGCACTATGTTTGCCTCACCAGTGCATTTAATTCTACTAACCACCATTAAAAAACAGCACAATAAGCAAATTCACAAAAAACACAAAATAAAAAACTAAAAACCTAAACATTTTTAACATGCAACTTTAAAGTTTGTTACACTGAACATTCTACCTTCTAAGCATGCAAAAAAGGATGGTCTGCATTTAAGTTTTTCTTAAAATTTTACAGGGCAGCCTGACATCACGCAAAACACACAATATACAATACTACAGCAGGTAAATTGAGAGAAAGGCCAGTAACTTTTTTATACACAGATCCATAGCTTGTGCCGCCACAAGCCCCGTGATAACTTGGAAAATCATGTTGAGCCCCTAGAACAGGGAACCAACATTTAGTTACCAGGGTAACAAGCACTGCATGCAGATCTGAAACATGAGCCTAAAACAAAGCCCAAAGCAGATGGGCAGGGAGTAGAATTAGTCTCAAGCCTCAAAAAAGGTGGTCTAAGCTATTAAAAAAGCGGACAATGTGGACACTTAAAAAACCATAAAATTTATACAGAATATAGATTATACTCTAAACTGGCAGAATGTGGTGTATCCCAGTGACTTGCAGAAAATCCTCAAATGCAAGCCCTTTGAATAACATTTTCGGTCTACTTAATCCTCAGCAAATATCTCAAGACATACCTTGGATTTAGTGTTTATGTAGCCCACAATTCATGTGTATGTTTCAATACACTCACTCATTCTTGTGCCACAAATATCAACTTGGGCTCATGGAGCCAGGCTCAGTTTTGAGATTTACATGCAGGACTCTAAAGAGTCAATAGAAAACGTACAGATCTGCAGGATGAAAAAAAAATTAAAAACACACAGGGTTGCAAATCTGCTCACTTTGTTCAATAACACAAAAACATTTATGTTTAGGGCTTAAGGACTGCATTGAGAAGCTCTTCATGAAAAAAGACAATAGTCTGCCTTTGGTTGCCCATGATGAAATACTGGACAGAATGCAACAGTAGCAATGGACAACAGATTTTAAGATACTGTATTTGGGTGATGTATATTTGTTACCATTAAAGAGCAAGAGGCACAAGCCTTAAGGCTAAAATATGAAGACAGGTAAAAAAAGAAATGAGGGCTTAAGCCACACTGAGTTTTCAATATGCATACCCACACTAGAGGTAATTTGGACCTCTGAAAGCTAATCAGCAATGCTCTTCTTACCCTTCCTAAGAAAACCTGTATATACACAAGCAGTGGTGATGGTTTCATATATACTTCTGTACACAGTTCTTACTACTGCAATGTCCTGCCTCAAGGTAACTTGACAACTTTGTTACTGCTCTGATATCTTTCCAATGATTACTTATAAAACCACCACATCTACCACCTTGCAAAATGAAAAAAAAAAGTATTGTGGTTGTGGGCGGCTTATTTACATAAACAATCTGGCTGCAGATGACTGAACCATGGAGACTGCTTAGCTTGTGTTAGATAGTACACCATTAGCATGCAGAACTCTAGAGTTTCTTTTTTTAAATGAAGTTCACATTAACAGCATACCTCGAGAAATACAATGTATACCACAAAAGGTGACAACGTGTTTGAGCTGTGGAAAGTCTTGCCTGGATGCACCCCAAGAAAAAGGCCAGAAAAAAGGTGCCTTCAACTAAGAGCAGTAAAACGAGAAGGAATGCAGCAGATCAAGTAGAAGGCAACAAAATGATTTTCCTTCTCAGCAACACAAGATCTCTTTAATACAAAAGGACTTCACGTTCATGAGATCTGTCTTTACATGTCACACATTTTAAGTCCACGCACAGAAATCTAAGTTGCTAGTTCTGATATTGAGACACCCAGTAGCTGCTGTATTCTTTAATGTTAACCAGACTGCTATGGCACGAAGCACCTGGGTTCTGCTAAAAATTACAAAAAATCTCTATATTTAGAACTGAAGGCATCCTTGTTGTAAATATTTTGACTGGTTCCTACAATTTGCATTATCTCAAAAACCTGCGATTTTTGAAACTATCCATTATATGTATCATGGTCTCCTTTCCTCAACTAAAATGTATAAGACTCTCATGTAATAGTAGCTCAACAGTTAAGCTGATCACAGTACACTGATGTTAATTAGGTCAGGCACTCCTTAACACTGCTTAAAACATTTTATAGTCATCATTGCCCAACCCCCAGAAAGAAGGACTGCTAGACAAGAAAATTTAATGTTACATAAGGAACATAATATCAAGCTACACTTGCATGTGGCAGTTGAACAGTTAAGTGAGAAGCTGAGAGAAAGTTACAGTTAAAAAAAAATCAAAAATCATAGTAATGATTACATTGCTAGAGCCACTTTTTACACAGCTTGAATCTGCAGCTGCTGTTTTCTCTAACTTCATTCACATACCCCCTTCAGAAGGCTTCCTTCAAGAAAAGGAGTTCCCTTACACAAAACTGTATCATGTTCACATAAGTCTATTTGTAAAGTTCACAATGGAATAGTTTTCCTTGCAAGATTGTGGGCTCGCAGGGACATTTAAGCTTTCAAAGAAACTGGAAAGCAGTTAAGTCTTTGTGTCTACAAATTTTACACTGAAGTTCCACAAGTTTGGCAAAGTTTGCATGGTGGTGTCTAGGATGTCTTCACCAAATCATAGACATAAATATGGAAATCATCATCAAATTTGATGAAATAGACAGAAGGTTTGGCTTCAACTTGATGAATGACCATGCCAGTTCTTTTTGAGCCATCTTCTTTGGCATATTCCACTTGTTTCCCCACTAGGCTGTCCACAACTTCACCTGGTTCCCGTTCTGCTGGAGGTGAATCATCTGAAAGAACAAGATTCAGTTGTTAAAAAAAATTATAGAACAGGCCACAACCACCTACCCCCAGCTGACCAGTAATCCTTTGTAAATCACAAGCAAGAGTCAATGGTATCACTTCAAAATTAAGCAGGATCTAGCATGTTACTAGTTCACAAAGCTATCCCCCAAGTTTTGCAGTATATATTCACTAAGACACAAAATAACAGATTCTGCTTAAAATCTTGCCTGGAATGTCAGCCAATGCTGCTAATACTTCTGTTCACAACCTGTTTACTATTTTACTCTTTGGGTGAGAAAAATCCATCCTCATTAGATTTCCAGCCACCACCACAAACACTCTCAAGTGCACTATTTCCCCATCCCATCCCATCCCTGAGGGTCATCTGATCCTCCCAAGGTGCACTAAAGGGAGAGACGGCAAAAATCTATTCACTACACTGTGCTCAATGTTCTGTGAATCAAAGCCACTGAACTGGGAGTGCATTAGGTCAGTTGTCCAAAGTTCTGCTTTTGAAACCTAGGAATTTCATTTTGTTTACAGAAATGTCAACATTGTATTCAAATTAGGTACTTTTAGGGAGCATTTTGTGTTCAGTTTCATACATAAGGTATACGAACTAATGCAGCATTCATAATTTCGGATTTGAGTATGCTAATGTTGAAATTTCTGTACATGTTCACTGACCCATTGAAATGCAAGCATTTGAAGAGACTTGATTACATATCAATGCAAGTCAACTTACTGGAATCAGGCATAATGCGGAGGTCTCCTTCTTTATAATCATCTAAGAGCTGGTACATGTACAAGACAGGATCCTTCTCATAGGTAATATAAAACCATGTGTTCATTATTGGTGCTCGAGCCAACACCATTCCCCTCCATTCATCTTTTGAGCCATCTTCTGTCTCAAACATATGTTCCACTGCTTTGCCAATCATTGTGTCTGCCAAGTGGGCATCACTGATTCGAGATGAAGCTGAAAAAAATACCCATCAATATTTGATCAGAATAAAAACTAAATTCCAGAAATTCTGAACTGTAATTCTTAAGTTTATCCAAATGCCTGTGTTCACCCATGGTTATATCCTCAATCATTCCTATCTGTAAATGCGTACTACTTTTTGTATGAAGGGTCTAAGGACCACAACAATAAACTGACTGACTGAATCATTCCCATCAAATTCAAGTCAGAAAGTTATATAAGGGGGGGGGGCGTGGTGGCTGAGCTTCCAGCTGGTTGCATCCCTCCCACGCTCCTGCCATTCCCTCTGAAAATATCAAAATTGCTCTCAAAGAACAAAACCAACTAAGAAACAAACTTTATTGCTGGCTATGGGAAGGACTAGGGGGAAGAAGGGAGCAAAAAATCCCCCCTACAGACCCCCAAAGAAAACGAATATAGACTTTGAAGACTCAGAAGACGACCAAGAGATATCTCTGCCGGAAGAAATGGCGACAGGAGGAAGGAACTCCAACCCAGGTTATCAGTCTATGATTCTGCATGCCTTGACAGAGATAAAAGATGAAATTAAAAATGAGATAAAGACTCTGAATGGGGATGCTGGGCAATTAAAACAAGAATTTGCCCTGCTTAAACGAACAATTGAGGCTATAAATAAAAAACTTGATGAACTCACCACAACATTGCAGATTACGGAGAGGAAAGCTGAAGCAGCATTCTAGAGTGTGAAGAAAGCAGCAAACGAATTGAAAGAGGTAAAAGACTTTGAAGCATGGGCAAAAAAATATATATCAAATTATGCTCCAAGAAATTAAATTGAGAGAAAGGAAGGTCAAGCTTCGTGGGGCCTCTTTAAACTTTGCTGAAACAGAACACCTTTCTGCATCTTTAAATAAATGGCTGCAACAGATACTTCAATCAGCAGGGGAAACAGAGATCTCCGAAAGAATCATCACATCTGCCTTCCATTTGAACATCTCCAAAAAAGCCCCTCCAGATGTCGCTCCAGATATTCTAATCGAGTTTACAGAGGTACAGACCAAAAACAAACTCTAAAATTGCGAGTGAAAAAGAGGGCCTGCGCCTTGATGACACGATTGTTTCTTTGTTTGCTGACATCCCAGCTGAGATTCTTATCGCAAGAAGGAAGCTGCAAGACACAGCCAAGGCTCTCAGAGAACATAGAATTCAATACAAATGGCTTGCACTAGGCCACTTAGTGGTCAACTTAAACGGCAAAACTTTCATAGCTTGAGAGCACTGGAAAGAAGCTACTAGAGCGACTAAGCAACCAGACGGAGCCGTTTAAAAGGAGACAGTTTGTTTTGGCAAATAGTTTAATAGTCCATGTTGAGAGCAATTAAATAAATAAATAAATAGGGTATTTAGAATTATATTATAAGCAGTAAATATTTAATGAAAGTACATATATAAGCAGTAGTGTTATATCCAGAGAGCATGGCAAAGAGGTGGAGGGTGTACTCCCCCCAAGACCTCTGGTAACAGGGAGGAGGGTTATCCTCCTTCTGAAGGGGTTTCCTCTTTGGCCCCCAGTATCAGAGACAACCCCATCCAGCTTTCTTTTTTAGGTATAGAAGTAGATAGAATAACAATAAAGACTGAATGAACAGAAAAGAAGAATGAGTAATAATCTATTAGAAGATTCAAAAGATGTATTAAGAGATAAATCGTGATTTAGAGGTAGTTGTATGGTGGTTTTATATGTGGGTACGATAAGGGAATAGGAAAAGAAGAGATTACAAACTGATTGGGATTAAGTTTGTTAGTTATATAGTTTGGAATGTAACCTCATTTTTGCTTTTTTTTCTTGTGTAATGCATGAAAAGGAGTATAATGTATAAGGATATTAATCATTTTTATGAAATATGAATAATATACTCAATAAAAAGTTATATAAAAGGAAGTTCTTATGCACTGAAGGAGCCTATATTTTTATGATGTCTATAACCAAAAGGATCTGACCAAATGTCACTTAATTCCAAAAGATCAACACTGTTCAAGACTAATGCACAGTATTTTCTAAAACCTTTTAACAATAAAGATACTATAGTCTGTTTCTTAGGTATACACAAGCTTCTCTCTCCACTAATTTATCAGCTGTATTAAAACCTAGATTGATAACAAGAAGCAGAGCCTTCTCTTTGGTGGTACCTACACTGTGCAATTCTCTTCCCAAAGGATCCATCAGGCTAACTTCATAAAAATTCTTTGTTTTGCTGGGTACTTGGAAGATAGGCCCTGCTGCTAGTATGTGTCTGTATCTTCCCTGAAGTCTGCCATAGAGAGTTTTAAAATGTTTTTTAATCTTATGTGTTAAATATAGTTTATAACATGCTATCAACTGCCTCAAGAATTCTGGAGCCATGTTTGCTGAATGTTAAAATAAATTCACAGATTAAAGTAATTAACTTCCATATTTCATACTGCAGGTAACTACTCCCATTCTAGTTTTCTGAAGTCTAGTGATACAAACCAAATCTGATGCTTAACACAACGTATACAGCCTATTTTTATTAATATATACCCCATCTTTCTTCCCAGTGGGGATCCAAAGTGGCTTATATCACTGTCTTCTTCATTTTATCTTTGCAACAACAATGCAGAGTAGGTGTGTGATGGGTCCAAACTCATCCAGCAAGCTTCCATGGCAGAATGGGGATTTGAACCTGGGTTTTCCAGATACTAGACCCCCAAACCACAGCCTATATCAAGACACTTACCAACTCTGTCTGGAAGAACTTCAAGTGCCGAAACTCTCTCATCTTTGTGCAGCTCTAGTCCATAGACACAATCAAATCCATCATATTTAATAAGGTAGAGGGAGGGATTTACAGGAACCTGATCTAGAACCGTGCCTTTCCACTGAGTCACAGGTCCACTCCCTTCTTTCCATCCATGCTGTATTCTGCAGCCTACAATATTTCTTCTGGGTTGAGAAATGGGTTTGTTTGGTCCCATGTTGTTTCGATGCTTCCTGTATTTATATATAAAGCAATATACTTTAAACACAGCATTAAACTACTCTAATATATGCTCTACAATGGAACACCTCAAAACTAGGGAGGTCTTCTCATTATATTAGCTCATACTGTCAATATACATGCTTTTTGAGTGAGATGTCCTCACAAATAGTTACAAATATGAAAAATGGGGACATCCTGGCATATATTATGGCTTTCCAGAAAGGACACAGGACCCCTAGAAAAGCATCAGGTTTTGAGGCATCTCTAGAAATGTTTCTGTTTTAACTGAAACTGTGGCCTGGTCCAGGATTCTAGTTAGAATGACACTCTGCCCAGAATATATACAGGCCTCTATTAGCATATCCTGATTTGGAGTGTCTACTTTAATCACTAGTCAGATAAACCTCACACAAAAGCTGCAAAGCACTGCTTTTAAAAAGTAGGAAGTAACTTACTTGTGGGAGGCTCTCTTCTTCATCATGCTGGCAGACACACCTGCATGCCCTACAAGGAAGATGTCAACAGTTATTAAGCCACCAAGGTTAGATTTACGTAGGTTTCAAATATACATAAATGGCTTAAGTTCACTTTTCAGAGCTGAATTTCAAATTGTTCCTGTGACACAAATCCTGTTTCAGAATACATTTTTGATATACTGGGTATCTATAAAGTAAATTATCTCCAGGACTGCCACTGAGCACACCAGTTAGTTGCATTCCAGGAAGCTACAAACGTGTCTTGGACAACTGTGTTACAGTTACTGGCCCTTCAAACCCACTACAGCTTCCACCTACTTAAGGACCAGCTATCAGGCAAGCTATCAGCTAAGCTAAACTGTCCTGATACAGTTCCATTTACTTAAATGAACAAGATCTTGGGGTATGGACTGTAAGTTAACTATGAGCATCCAGTGTGATGCAGTGACAAAAAAGGCTAATGTGATCTTGGGGTGTATCAACAGAGGCATAACATCCAAATCACAAGATGTCATAGTTGCGCTGTACACTGCATTGGTTAGGCCATACCTGGAGTATTATGTGCAGTTCTGGAGGCCTCACTTCAAAAAGGATGTGGACAGAATGGAGCATAGCAGAGGAGAGTGACGAGGATGAATCAGGGGCCTGGAGACTAAGCCCTATGAGGAAAGGTTGAGGGACTTGGGAATGCTTAGTCTGGAGAAGAGGAGGTTGAGGGGGGATATGATTGCTCTCTTTAAGTATATGAAGGGCTGTCACTTAGAGGAGGGCAGGGAGCTGTTCCTGTTGGCAGCAGAGGATAAGACTCACAATAATGGGTTTAAATCAAGGGCAGGAACGTACCAGCTGAATATTAGGAAAAACATTTTTTTACAGTAGGAGTTGTGCAACAGTGGAATCAGCTGCCTAGGGAGGTGGTGAGCTCCCCCTCCCTGGCAGTCTTTAAGCAGTATCTGGACAAACACTTGTCAGGGATGCTCTAGGCTGATCCTGCATTGGGCGGGGGGCGGGTTGGACTAGATGGCCTGTACGGCCCCTTCCAACCCTGTGATTCTATGATTCTAACACTCTGGAAAGGCCAGCTTCAAGACTAAATTTTCCCACTGGCTGACCCACATCTGGAAATTCTCAGGAATCTCCAACATGGTGCCTGTGGGTAGCGTGGCACCCACCCAACATGCTTCCTGGCACGTTCTTCTTTCTTCTTCAAAGCAGAGAGCCAACTCCAGCTTTCTTTTCACTTCAATAAAGCAGGCAGTGCCTCAGAAAGGCCAGGAAGTACTGTCTTAGAAACAGTTGTCTCCAGCACAGGACGATTTGATTGGAACTTCCCATCATTTTTATTGTCCTTACTCCCAAGGCAGTTACTGTGGCAGAGCCCACAACTATTTTTAAAAATTCCAGAGGTGTTTAGAGGCTCAACAAGATTAGGGAATCCAGGAAACATTTTAATATTCAGAATACAATACTGTATACACTAATTTAAAACTTAACTATGTTTTCATGCTGGCCTAGCAAACCTCTATCAATGTAGTGCTTTAATTAACAGTAACAAAGAAGTCTTCTACATGCTTTTATTAAAACCACTTCCACATGCCTAGATGCATGAATAATGGCAGAGATTGAGCACAGTGAATTTTGGATAAAGATCCTGCAGCCAGAGGGTTGAGATCAACAGACCTGCACTCACCAGCATTTGTCTGCCTTGGGCAAGAAACAGTCTTCAAGGACTGGTGACAGTGAACTACCTCTACGATAATAATGAGAGGCGTAAGATTTAGGCCTGGTACACAGATGCGACAGCAGAGGAATAAGATGGTAGAACAAACTGCACCACTTCAAACTGCAGATGGAAGGTTGCATTTTAGAATCCTCCTCAAGATTAAAATTCCTTGCAAACAAAAACTAGCACAGCAAGCAGAGAAATGGGACATACTTGCACTGAGTTTTATTTATTTATATAATCTATAGTCCACCTTTCTCATTTGGATTTAAGGTGGATTACATAGAGTGAGTCAATACAATCAATGGATGGGGCATTCAATAAACAATACAATAGGATTAGGGTTGTAGAACGGATCAGAAGTCTAAAAACAGAACTGAAGCAAAGTTTAAGTATTAATATGACACATTAAACAATGCAGAATTTCATAGCAGGATTGTATTTTCAACAAGTTATACACAGTAATATAGACAACAGTACCTAATAATTTTTCTAATTAACTCTGTGAATCATTTAGTACAGCACAAGTCTATTGTCCATGTAGAAAAGCCTTCTTGAATTATTCAGGCTTGCATAGTTTGTGGAAAGCCAGGAGCATGGGAACCTTCCTGACCTCTCCAGGCAGGTCATTCCACAAGGTGGGAGCCACAACGGAGAAGGCACATGTATGGGCATTGATTTTGCCCATTTGCTTGCATCAAGTTGCTGCAGAAGGCCCTGTTCAGTTGAATGATGCTGTCATGGCAGAGCATAGAGGGCGAGGAAGTCTCATGCATATGAGCATCCAAGGCCTGAAGGGTTGTGTGTGTGATAGCTAATACCTTAAAATGAACCCAGTAACTGATGGGCAGCTAGTGAAGTGCCTACAGGATGGGAGTAATATGCTTGCTCCAGGTAGCTCTTGATAATAGCTAAGCTATTGCACTCTGCACCAGATGAAGTTTTTGAATTAATTTTGAGGGGAGACCAATGTACAATGCATTGCAGTAGTCTAGTCTCGATGTCACTGTGGCATGGTGTAATGCTCCCTGGGGGCATTCATACCTGAAGTTCATGGAGTCTTGAGATCATGAACCCAGTCCATGTTTTTTTATGCAATCTTGCTTTATTTATCAATCCAGATCCCTGACAGAAAAACTGAACTTACCTGAAGGTTTCTTCTCTTCAGTGGGGTGAAGACATCCAAGCTGGTTAGGTCACACCTCCACTCGCTCCAGGCAGGGCTATGCAAATTTTTGACTTGGACAGAGTGAGGGTCTCTTTCCAAACATACAATAGCCCAGCTTAACTTCAAAAAACTTACTTGAAACACCGAAGAAAGGTTAAAAAAAATCCTTTACTTGAAAGAATCTCTTCTTTTTTT
Source organism: Gekko japonicus (assembly GCF_001447785.1). NCBI lineage: Eukaryota > Metazoa > Chordata > Lepidosauria > Squamata > Gekkonidae > Gekko > Gekko japonicus. The sequence continues at coordinate 782,229 of NW_015164667.1, read as the reverse complement.
TGTAAACGAGAACCATGGAAACACATAAAGAAAAAAACTGAATGGTCACATCTGTAAGAGCATATCCCCATATATATGAACTCCCAATAATAACAAAAAAAAATCACCTTAAATGGGCGGGAGAATTGGATGCCTTCACCCCACTGAAGAGAAGAAACCTTCAGGTAAGTCCAATGTTTCTTTCTCCTTTGGTGGGGAAAGGCAACCAAGCTGGTTATGTAACCAAGCTGAGTTTGGGTGGGAGAAAATTAACACTACAGATCTAACACTCATTGGAGAACCCATCTCCCAAAAGCAGCTTTAATGGAATTTTGCTGGTCTATCCTATAATGTCTGACAAAAGTATTACAGGACGATCAAGTTGCTGCCTTGCAAATTTCTTCAATAGGGGCCCTGGTTGAAAAGGCCGCTGATGCAGCAGCTGCCTTTGTAGAATGAGCAGTGAACCCAATTGGAATCCTCATACCTTGCACTTCATAGGCCCTATGAATACACATTCAAATCCACTATCCCAAGGTAAACTGACACCTTCTTCCCCAAATTTGAGGCCTGTGTGACACCAAGAGGGAGTCATCAGCTGAATGGGAGCTGTCCTCCAAATGTAGATACAGAGGATCCTCCTGACATCTAATGTATGTAATGCCTTTTCTTATTGTGAACAGCTTTGGGCAAAAAGAGGGTAACACAATGTGCAAGTTCATCTTTGGGATGAAGGAAGGATCAGTCCTGAGAACCAGAGTTTTTTTGAAAAGTACACAGGTCCCTTCTAATAGACAGTGGTCCAATTTCTGATATTCTCCTGGCTGATGTTACAGCCACTAGGAAAACTACCTTCCATGATAGGTGTTTAAGATCAATGGAAGGCAGTGGCTCAAAAGGCGGCTTTGTCAACGACTGTAGAACCTTAGGCAGGTTCCAGACAGGAAACCTGTGTTGCACTGGGGGTGCCAATTGTCTGGTAGCCTTCAAGTACCTCTGAATGTACTTCTCCCTGGCTATGTTGCCCATACCACTGTTGTTTAGAACTGCAGCTATGGCTGCCACGTCTCTTTAATGTGTTAGGGCACAACCCTTTTTTCCAACCCTTATGTAAAAACCTGATAATATCTTGCCTAGAAAGATTTTGCAAGTTCGTTCAAGTGCCCACTTTTGGAAGGCCGCCCAAGTATATATGCCTCATAGCAGGGCATCTCGCCTGGAACATAATGTCAGCTATGTTGGTAGGCAGTCCCTGAGAGTACTAAGTCCCTCCTTTCAGCCTCCATGCCATCAGTTTCAGCCAAGCAGCATCTGGGTGAAATACTGGACCTGTCTCAACAGATTCTGCCTGACTGGTAGCCTCCAAGACTCCGCTTTTGATAGCTGTATCAGTTCTGAAAACCATGATCTCTGTGGCCAAAAGGGGGCCAGAAGAATGATGTCTGCCTTTTCCATCCGCTCCCTCTCCAGCACCCTGTCAAGGACAGGGAGTGGAGGAAAGGCATATAGTAGATCCATGGGCCATGGATGGTAAAGAGCATCCAACCCTTCTGCCTCTGTCTCATGAAATCTCAATAGAAACTTTGGTAGTTTCCAGTTCTGAGCAGATGTGAAGAGGTCCATCACTGGAGTCCCAAAATGTCTTGTCACTTCCAAGAACACTTGATTGTGTAGAGACCATTCTGCTTGGTCCACATCCTTCTGTTTAACCAGTCTGCTTGCACGTTCAAGATACCTTTGACATGCTGTGCTCTCAGTCCACTCAGGTGTTCCTCTGCCCACCTGAGAATCTGCATGGATTCTAGATGTAGAGGCAGTGCCTTTGTTCCCCCTTGTCGGTTTATATGCGCCTTGGCTGTGATGTTGTCTGTATGAACCATGACAAACTTGTTCTATATCAGATCCTAAATGGCGAAAAGGGGACTCACTTGGAGTTCCAACCAGTTAATAGAGTTCTCTCTTTCTTTTGGATTCCACTTTCCCTGTACAACCTTGTCCAGGTAATGTCCTCCCCAGCCCAAGACTTGCATCCACTGTCACTGCAACATGAGGAGGCTGGGTGAGAGGACTCTCCCCCCATTCAGATTTGTTGGGGAAGTCCTCCAGATTAGAGATTCTTTTAATGCCGGAGATAGGCATATCAGCTCGTGTCTCTTTGTTGCTTATCTGCTTCTGGTAGGGTAGCAATGTCCACGGCAGGGTTCTGGCTTGAAATCTTGCGCAAGGTACGAGATCTACTGCTGCTATGAAAAGTCCAAAAATCTGTGCTAGAGCCATCAAATCCGCCTTTTCCTGATGCTGAATGTTCCTTGTGAGCAACTTGATCTTCAACTGCTTCTCTAGAGATAGGGAGACTTTTGCCAACTGGGTGTCTATGCTCGTTCCAAGATGAACTAGGTTCTATGATGGCAACAGCTGGCACTTCTGCATGTTTATCAGAAAACCGTGTTGTTGAACAAATTGCACCACCGTCCTTGTGTGTTTGGTGCTCTGCTCCTGGTCCCATGCCCTGACCAAAAGGTCATCAAAGTAGGGATATGTGTGTTCTCCCTTCTGTCTCAGTGCTATTAGGGTGACTCGGACCTTTGTGATTACATGGGGGGGGGGCAATTACAGACTAAAAGGCAAGGAAGGCCTTGTACTGAAAATGCTGCCCCTTGAAAGCAAACCAGAGATACTTCCTGGATGAAAGGTGTATGGGAACACGTAGGTATGCTTCCTTGAGGTCCAAGGAAGTAAGGTAGTCTCCTTGAGTGATAGCCTGAAGAACAGTCCATAGGGATTCCATATGAAATTTTTGTTGGGTTACCCAGAGATTGAATTCCCTCAGATTTAATATTGTTCTTCGGTCACCCGATTTCTTGGGTACAATAAATAGGATCGAATATACTCCTTGAAATTGCTGGTGTGTGGGCACAGGTTCTATGGCCCCTATTTCCAACAGGTGCTGTATCACCCCTTGTAACAGTTCTGCTTTCATCGTGTCCTTGGGAACTGGCGAGGGAATGAAAGAGCGAGGAGGTAGCATCATAAACTGAATTTTGTAGCCAGATTCTACTATGGATAGCACCCAGCAGTCCATGATGGTTTGCTGCCACTGAGAAACAAAGTTCATTAGATGCTCCCCCTATTTTGGCGTCGCGCTGACTGTTTTTTTCCTTGGGTGCCTGCATCTCATTGACGTTGATAGAACTACTGCTGTTGGGGTCTTGCGTTGTACCCGAATTGATGTCCTCCTCTGGCCTCTTTCTGATCGCTGCCTCTGATTGATGGTCTGAAAGATCTGAAGGACAGGAAGGGCTTTTTTCTGAATTCCCTCTCCTTAACTGGCTTATGTAGACGGCATAGCACTCTTCTTTTTCTTAGTTTCAATTAGGACTTTGTCAAGGGCCCCTTCTCCAAAAAGAAGACTCCCAGAAAATTTTTCAATTGAGAAGTTGGATTTTGACAGAGGATCCATAGTCTGCTCCGGGAGGGTACAGAATTTCTTGGCAATTGATTGTAGGGAGCTACCATATCCCGGCACTGCCCATTCAGACTGAAGGACTTTCCTGAATGACTCTGGAAAACGGCATCCAATTAGCCTTTTGGGTGGTTATCTGAAACCTCTCTCATCTAAATTGGTTGATGTATCTGGCTTCTGTACTGATTTTGAAGAATATTTGAGAGTAGACACTACCTTCTTTAAAAGTCTCTGAAAATGTTCAGCTTGAAAAAGTCTGGTTGAGTTTTCCTTGGTGTCAGACTCCTATCCAGACCACTCTCCCTCTTCCTTGTCAGAGGGGATGACAGCAGAAGAAATTACTGAGATAGATTTGTCAGGTTCAGTCTCTTGCCCGTAAAAGCTTTGTTTGTTTTTTCTGGTATGGTCCGGGTTTTTGGGAAGGAGGGTGGAAAGTTGGAGAATCCTCCCCATTTCCTCTTGATCTTCTTTTGTGGCTCAAAGGGGGCTTTAACCTGTTTTCTAGGTTGGACCCTTTCAGAACAATCCAAAGAGGAAGAACAGACTGAAGAACCAAGGGCCGTAGATGGAGAGGTACTGTGTCTGTGAGGCCTCCCCTGCCCCAGATCCTCCTCTGAAACTGCTTGTGTCCCTTCAGCTCCCTCTCTGGCATGCTCTCCTCCCTATCTGCCCAATCTTGTGCAAATGGAGCCAAAAAGGAAGGCCGAGTGGGTGGGAACCAAGCTGGCCTCCAATTTTGCATCAGATGTGGGCTTTGTGTAAAACATAGGAGAAAACAGCTGCTGTGCCATGTTGAGGGCTCCCAGGCTTGCAGTTCCCCCTGCAAAGGCATTCCAGACTGACAGATGGGAGGAGGATACCATCCGAAAGGTCCCAAGCCTGGGGTCCCAGCCAATTTGAAACAGGAAGCCCGGGGGGGGGTCCCCTTCTGAAGGGGCAGCACTGCCGGATCAAGCGCCTTATCGGTGGAACCCAGTTTCTGTTTTGCCATAGTGTTGTTCCTCCCTGTTTCTTTCTAGCCAGTTTGGAGCCTCAAGCTCTACTTGCGGCTCTGCTGAAGCTGCTGCTGATGTTAACGTGTTTTTTCGGGGGGGGGGGTCTGAGGCCTCAGACACACCAGCCCAGTCTCTCAAGTGCGGCTCTCCTTCCCCTTAACCAGGGGGGGGGGCTTGTGTTTCTCCCCCCCCCCTTTTGCAGGAAGCATGCTCCATTTGGTATATCTGTTCTCTGCATCTTTGAACTGATCCCGGTTTTCCAAATACTTTCGTTTTTGAATAGGTATTTATTTATCAGATTTGTATCCCGCACTCCCAGCCGAAGCTTGGCTCTAGCGTCCTCCTGAAGCAGCCTTATCGATTCAAACTGGAAGGACACCTTTGCTCTGTCCAAGTAGGCGTACGCAAAAATTTGCACAGCCTTACCTTCAGCAAGTGGAGGTGTGACCTAATGAGCTTGGATGCCTCCCCCACTGAAGGAGAAACTGTGGTTCACTTTGCCCACCTCAGGATTACACTGTATTACATAGGAGCCATGATACTGCAACCTGCCTCCTACTTCTACCTTCTTCTTTTCCTTCCAGCCTCCTCCCATTTCCCCTTCCTCCCTTTTTACAGCCCTAGGTTCACACCTCGCCCTTGAGTTAAGCTCCACCCTCTTCTCCTCTGTTCCCAGCCCTGCCTCAAAAGATCTGGGCCCAGAGAGCCATTGTTCTTCCACCCAGGCTTGCTCACTGCCTCCACATCCTCTGAGCTTCTCTAGGCCAGACTGCAAAGGCTGCCCTGTTGCTGAGGCTACTGCACCTTTCTGCTCTTGGTCCCACCCTGCTCCTCTCAGGTGAGTTTTGCTGCTGGGCCCAAGGGCCTGTCCTGACCTGCCAGTCAGTGTGTTTCTGGGTAGCCTGCAATATGTGGATCCAGATGGTCAGATCAGCCATATAAAGATATGTATAAGATCAAGCTGTCCTTGGGCTAGGCTAAATTGGAAGAAAGCCTTTTTAAGCAACTGCATTAAGTTGCTTTTCCAATAATATTTGGGTCCAGTATAACCCCAAGGCTCTTAACTGAGTCAGCAAGGTCAGTTTCAGCAGATACACCCATAGCCCGGAATTTCTAAGTCAGGGGGCATTTAAATTTCTTGGGGGGGGGGGGGGGCACTTAGCCAATTTAGATAATTTAATTATTTCTCCCGTGCACCCCCCTCCCTCCACCTCCAATAAGTGGAAAAAACCCAGGCCCTGCACAAGACCTGCACTCTCCCTTCTGTTGCTGCAGCCATCTCTTCTCCACCCTCCTACGCCTGCTCCATCAATGGCTTGGCTGGCATTGCTGCTGTCCCCCCTCCCCCAGCAGCAGCAGAAAGCCAAGCCTGGGAAGCAGCTGCTGCCACCACCGCCATGCATGCCTTGTCCACCCCTGGCCAGCTGCCTGTTCGCCATGGCCCACATGGGGGCCTCCCTGGGTAGCCCAGAGAGTTGGGGGGGGGGGCTGGGCTGACTAGGAAGTTGGGAGGCCTTGGCAGGAAGTTGGGAGGTTGGGCCATAGCTACAGGCTTGTCAGCAGAATTCCATCAAAAGTGGGAAGCACAATGTCTTTCAAGACCGCCGCCTTTCCAACCAGCACTACCTCTGTCTTTTCAAGGTTTAGTTTCAATGTGTTCACTCTTAGCCAATTTACTACAGCAGCCAGTCAGTTATTCAGGACCTCTATTGCATCACCACTGCATTTGGATAAAGATATATAGAGTCGGGTATCATCCATATATTGAGGACGTGCAACTCCAAAGCTATGAATGATTTGTCCTAAGGGCTTTACATAGAGATTGAAAAGCATGAGGGAACAGGACTGCACCCTGTGGAACTCCACAGGATAGGTCCCACACTGATGACAACTAGTCTCCCACAGCAACCCTTTGAGTCTGAACTGTGAGGAATGATTTGAACCACTTTAGCAAGCATCCTGATACCTACCTGATACCTTCTATCTCCAAAAGCCTCAACAAGATGGTATGATCTACTGTATCAAAAGCTGCATAGTCTAATGAGAAGGTATGGTCCTTTAGCTACACTCAGATGGAAGTCATTAACAAAAGCTAGCAGAGCCTTTTCCATCTGAAGGCAGACTGAAAAGGGTCTAGAGCAGATGAATTATCCAAGACCACCAGGAGTCGGACTGCTACTGCTCTCTCAATCACTTTGCCAAGAAAAGGCAGGTTAGAGATTGGATGACAACTGGCCACATCATTTTTGTTGGGATGGTTTCTTAAGTAGCGGAATAATAACTGCCTCTTTGAGTGGCAGAGGGAAGGTGTCCTGAGTTAGTGACTGATTTATAACAGATACTAAGGATTTGTTGATGTGGTCCTTACATGATTTTAGTATCCAGCATGGGCAAGTATCCAGAGTGCAAGTAGCGGCCTTCACTGATCCCAGGATCTTGTCAACATCCATCATAGAAACCAGAGCAAAATGATCCATGAATAGACAGGTGGTGTACTAGTTCTGCTTCCTGCTATGCCTATGGTACAACTGACATCCAGGTTAGAGTGTATTCTTGATATTTTATCAGCAAAAAACATTGCAAAGGTATCACCACTAAAGGCTCAGATTGTGACATCAGCAGCTGCTGAGCTACCTTGAACAACTGGGATGGTCATGAGCTAACTGGTGGTATAGTAGCAGAGTAGTAACATTCCATTGCCGTGGTCACCGCTATTTTATAGGTCTTACAATGAGCTCTATAGCATAACCTGTCAGATTGGTACAGGTTCGCCACCAGCATTGTTCTAGACATCTCCCAGCTATCTTCAGGTCACCCAGTTCCATGGTAAACCATGGGGCCAGTTTATGCCCCAGAGGTAGAAGTGCTTATAAAGGGGAAAACCTTGTTGATAGCTGCAAGGAGCTTCATGTTCTATACTTCCACTGAAGTCTCAGCTGAGCATGTGTTTGGGATCCTAAAGTCCCCTAGAGCATTCTGGAATCCAGTAGGATTCATGAACCTCAGGGGGACGGACTATTTTAACTGGACCCCCTGTCATTTGGGAGTGTTGGAGTCACATTTACCTTGGCTTTAAAAGTAGGTAGTGATCAGACCATGCTTCAGGTTGAATCTCTAACCCAGAAACCAGGCCATCCCTCAGTTGCTCAATGCAAAAAATCAAATCCACTGTGTGACCTCTTTCATGTGTTGGGCCCAGGACAATTTGATAGACGCCCAAGGCAGTCAAAGAGACCATAAAATTCTGGGCCGGTTCTGGTAAACTATTGATATTGAAGTCCCCAAGAATGATTAGTATAGGAATCCTCGGTACCACATCTAACAGTTCCTCTACTAACTCATGAAGTGTGCTCACCGGGGAACTAGATGGCCAGTAGTCAAGAAGAATGCCTAATCTGTCATTAGTCACTAGTGTAAGGAGTATGAGTCAATGAAAAACAAGTGTCTATGGTAGCGCAGTCAGTGTTTTTTCACCTGAGCCAGGCCCATCAGCTGGCTCTTTATTTGTCTGAGTCAGGTCTTGCCACATTGGTCCATGGAACAGTCATGGAACAGTCGAGACTGGACTACTGCAATTCACTCTACATAGGGCTACCCTTGAAAATTCTTCAGAAACTGCAGGTGGTCCAGAATGCAGCTGCCATGCTACTAACTGGAACATCATGGTCAACTCATAGTCCTCCAGGTCTGCGGCAGCTGCAATGGCTACAAATTAGTCTCTGGATCCAATCCAAAGTGTTGGTGTTAACCTTCAAAGCCCTCAATGGCCTGGGACCCTCATACCTATGGGACCGCCTCTCCCATTACAGCCCCCGTGCTCCCTTCAGTCATCGTCTAGGGGCCTCTTACGGATGCCTGGTCCCAGAATGGCTCAGTTAGCTGTCACCAGAGGAAGGGTTTTCTCAGTTGTGGACCCTGCCCTGTGGAATACACTCTTGAATGACACCCGTGCCCTGCCAGACTTCTTTAGTTTCTGCAGGGTGTGCAAACCTGAATTATTTAGGTTGGCCTTTGGAGAGTAACCACATGTTAAAGCTGTTTTAATAGTGGTATGGTGATAAGTCACAAATATTTTATATTTCTTATTTGTTTGTATGTTGTTTTTACTTTATTGGTTTTAATATAAGTCACCACAAGACCCTTCAGGTGAATGAAGACTAAAAAAAATCTAATAAATGCCAGTGATAGTTTGTACTAGATGTCTGCGAAAGTTGAAGGATTCATAGAGGATAACAGCCACAACTTCCCCTCGGCCAGTTGTACGGGGTTGGTGGAGGACAGCATAATTGGGGGCATTCCATTTCTTCTTCCAGCAACATCTAATAGAAGAGGGCAATTTTGTGCTTCACTGATCTAGTGTTGCACTATATTAATTTAGATGTGGTGGGATAAGGGGCCTTGATATATGAAAGGACATTCAGTGCTGAAATCTACCACCTGCAGTCCAAAGTGATGAAGTCCATTCTTGCCATCTCAGTGTTTCTCCTGCATTTGTGAACCAGGCATAAATGCAACTTGGAAAATCTTGTGTGAAGGGGGATGGTTAGAATTAGATTTTCATGTTCCTAAGAGGTTCATTAGTTGCCCAGTTACTCAACTGGAATGGACACTTCCTTCTACAATACCTGTAGAAGTTATTAGGGTGAAAATCAGATACTTCCCTGTTAGCAATACATCCAACACCAATTATTATGCCTTATGTTGTGGAAAGGCACACCACTTCCACAAAGGGATTGCTGCTGGGATACCTATAATATATGCAATGTTTAAATGTTACCTTACAATTTTTTAAAGAAAAATGTATTTTCTCCATACTTTACTGGTGGAAAGCTTCGGGGTGTGTGTGTGTGTTTGAACCCAAGGTCTCCAAGGAGGAGTCTGTACTGATTTTGAATTCCAGCCAGCTGTTTCTCCTGTTGACTGGTTAAAACTGAAGACTACTAACTGAATTAATACACAAGATAGTGAGACATTAACTTACAGATATAAGGAAAGCCAATTACGTAGAGATGATTTCCAAAGTTGCAATACAATTAGTTTGGCAGCAAAAACGACATGTTGGATCCACTATGCATTGAAAAGGCCCATATAATGGGGGATACACCCTAACAAATGGAGAGCACTATGTTAATGCAATGTTCAGTCTCACACCAGAATGTGATTATCTGGAAGGAATTTTAAGTAAGTACAGAAATCTGTAGATGCAATAAGCCTCAAGTACTTGTTATTTATCAGAGATGGATTTTATTCCCATCACCTGGGTTGAAAGGTATTTTTTAATTCTATATTCTGTGTCTGCAGTCGTTCATCCAGATCTATTTACATGTATTTAGTCAGAAATATGAGCATAAATATTTTATATGAAGTAATTTCTGGAATTCCTCTCTCTGCCAGCACTGTAATACAACACACAGATATGCACCTGTTAGCATTATCCAATGAGCCATTACCTACCTGCATCAGCTCTGGATCGCTGACCTGGTGCCTTTCCAAATGGGGTCTTCATTCATCTGTATTTAAGTGAGCAGCAAAGCTGCTAAACTAGGGTGAAAATCCAGTTCTAGGGGAGATTATGAAGATCCTCAACCTTGGAATAATGAGGAGACAATCCAGACTGTGACTATGTTTTTCCAAACTTGGGAAACTCCTTCAATTATAATATTCTGCAAGACAAAGAAAAATAGCCAAATCTGAAGGACAGCTAATACCCTGGAGAATAATAGTGAGCCAGTCTAGAGAGACAGGACAACCTACCACTCACCTCTTGTTCCTCCACCATCCCCATCCCAGTACTACCAAAGGAGGCCATTGGTAGCACTGCATTACTTCTTCACTTCATTCCAGTGTGGCTAAGCAGGAAATACCACCAACTTTCAAGTGCAGAAAATTTGGCTGTTTTGCTACTGGGCCTCCCAGTATTTGCAGTTTTCAAAATTCACAGTATCCAGGGAAAAGATCCCCTGTGAATGGTGAGGATCTACTGTATTTAAAACAACTTTAACTTTACCTAACTTAAAATACCAACAATTCAGTTTGGTGTGAGAGCCAGTTTGGTGTAGTGGTTAAGTGCGAGAGCCAGTTTGGTGTGAGAGCCAGTTTAGTGTAGTGGTTAAGTGCGTGGACTCTAAACTGGGAGAACTGGGTTTTTCCCCACTCCTCCACTTGCACCTGCTGGATGACCTTGGGCAAGCAATAATTCTGGCACAGCTGTCCTTGAAAAAGAGCAGTTTCTGTCAGAGCTATCTCAGCCCCACCTACCTCACAAGGTGTCTGTTGTGTGGAGGGGAAGGGAAAGGAGTTTGTAAGCCGCTCTGAGACTCCTTTGGGTAGTGAAGGGCGGGGTATAAATCCAATCTCCTCCTCCTCCTCATTCTACATAGCTGATTATAAAATAAAAGATTTTACATGGGACCAAAGGTTTTCTTATTCCCACTAGTACATAGAGGAGGCTAGAAGCTTTTTAACAAATTTATTTATTTAAATATTTATTAGTCGCCTTTCTTCCTTGTAGAATTCAAGGCAGCTTATGATATAAATAATTTTAAAAACACAATAAAAACAACAATGATAAAAACTCAGTTTAACTACTCCAATTGAGACTGGCAATAATAAAAGCTAAATAAATCTAAATAGCTAAAAGCTAAATAAATCAAATGCAGTCCTAAATAAAACTAACTTCAACTACCTTTTGAAGATCAACAATGAGGGGGCCAGGGGTGCACTTTCCTGGGGAGTTTGTTCCATAATCATGGGGCTGCCAAAGAAAAGGCCTTCTCACGTGTACCCACCAAATGAGCCTCTTCAATTGGTGGGACAGTCATGAGGGCATCTCCCTGAGATCTTAATTCCCAGGTAGGAATGTATGGAAGAAGACAGTCCTTCAGACACCCTGGTCCCAAGCCAAGTAGGGCTTCTAAGGACAAAACCAACACCTTGAACTGGGCTGGGAAGCAGATCAGTAGCAAATGTAATTGCTGTAGCATTGGGGACATTTGCTCCCAGTAGCTGGCCCTGACCAGCAGCTGCAGCATTCTGCTCTAGCAGTAGCTTCCAAACACTCTTCAAAGGCAGCCCCAAGTAGCACACCTTGCAACAGTCCAGTCTAGATGTAACTAAGGCATGGATCACTGTGGCTAGATCTGACTCAAACATGAATGGACACAGCTGACACACCAGCCGGAGCTGGGCAGAGGCACTCCAAGCCACAGCAAGCACCTGGTTTTCTAAGGTGGCTGCTGTGTCAAGAAACAAAGAAGTTAGTTTTACATGCTTATAAGCTTTCAAAAGATTACCTTATAACAAAATCACCTCTGTCAATGCCTAACTGTCCCTCTTTAATAAGGCTAACCCTTTTCATAGACTTCAAACACCCTAAAAGATTATTTGTATGCATATATTTTCAGATAAATCTACTAAAAATATATGCACACACACTCTTAACATGTTTGCTAGTTTTAGCATATCAAAATTACTACCAATGCTGCATACCTATAAGTATCTGTTGGCCACTACCTAATAAACCATGTCTTTGAACAGTATATTGTTTTCTGTCCTTAACTAGGCCATTCTTACTATTTTCCCATACACTCCCTGTACCTGTACCTGTACCTGTACCTAACATGCAACTAAGTAGTTCTTGCATCATTTAACTGAACACGACTTTTCTTTTCTACCTCAAGTCTACACTCTGCAGCCTCTTTATTCAGCAAGCATTTACTGAAACCAGTTGTTTTCCCATGCTTGCCTCTATAATTTTGTCAGTCAGGACCAGCAACTGCTTTCCCCATAGTCTTAACTAGATCAGTGACAGCAGTCAAGGTTTGGAAACACTACTCTTTCTCCTTCAAAATGTAGACCTATTAAATGAGTTCTCCATATAGCTTTCAAGCAGTGGTGAATAGACAGAAGAAAGATTAGTAACTTCCTATTTGTTATCAATGTATCAAGAAAGTGGGATTAAACAAAATGGCAGAGATTTGGTCTACCATTCTCTGTCTTCTCAATACAGCCTATCCATAAATGCAATTTCTAGCATTGGATACAGAAATCATGCACTAAGTACACTTTATTCCATACTTCATTGCAAAAAATACAAGACAACTTGACATCTAGCCAATATTTAAGACATAAGATTATGTTGTTCAACACTAGAATAACAGGAAAAAATAAAAATTAACATAATCATATGGTAGGAAATACATAACTCACACCTATCACAGCTTAGATTCTTCAAAACCCCACTCTAAGAGTTTAGAAGTCAAAAGGTCTACAGACACCAGACCCAGGATTGATGCACATTTTGCCTTTAGAAGCAAGAACTTTAGCACCCTCTTGTGGCAAACTACAGCTATCCCAGCAAAACCTCAAAAAACCCCACAAAACTTCCCAACTACCTTCCCTTGCCAGAGCGTTCCTAAACACTGCTTCTCCTGGTTCATTATCTTCTTCAGGCTCTTTTAGTCTCCATACAGCTGTGAAGAAATGGACAGAAAATCTAGAAGGGCATTTGTTCACACTGTATTGTGAATTTTTCATTCTATATCTACACATTCTCTTAAAATTTCCAGGACTTTTCAATAATTCGTCAGCGACAATTTAATAATCTCTCATGGGACAGTGACAGCAAACAATAAACAATAAGATTCAGACTCCTAACAAAGTCAGTTGAACTTTTACAAGTTCCTGATACAGATTTGCTAAACAGAGTTTGCAAAGGTGCACAGGAACTACTGAAAGGAGCCACAATGAATGCTGAAAAAGGAAAATGAACTTGTGAATATAAGCAAAAGGAGTAATGGTTTAGAGGCAGAAAGTCCAGGGATCATAAGCTGGGCATCATCAGCATAGAAGTAATACTGAAAGCCATGGGTGGCTGTCTAGGAACAATGAGCAAAGATTATTTTTTAAAAGCAATCAAGGACAAATCCCTGAGGAATCTAAAGGGAAGAAAGCAAAGGAAAAGCTTTCACAGATGGCCCGGTCAGGAATTATACTTTTCAGACTCTCCCAAGGCCAACTGATTAGAAGTGGTATGTGGCAAGCATCCAAAATAGGTAACTGCTATGTTCCCACTACTCCCTTTACCAGGTGTACATATTATCAATAACATACTTCCTAAATTCAGTACATCAACTAGAGATACAGGCAAAGCAAAGATGAGTGTTTCAGTCTGCAAGGCAGCAACTCAGACCTACTAGTGGAAATTGTGGAACACCATCTGACCACTTGAGATGATAATGGCCTTCTGTGAATGATATCACACTTTTCTGTTGGAGGAAGACTACTTGTAAGAATCATAAAATGTTACAAGTTGGAAGGGACCTTGCAGGTCATCTAGTCCAACCCCCTGCACTTTGCAGCATAGCCGAAAGACAGCCCTACAACATACCCGAAAGATGGTCATCCAGCCTCCGCATGAAAACGTCTGGCGAAGGAGCATCCACCACCTCCCAAGGCAGTCTGTTCCACGGCTCAACCACTCTTACAGTTAGGAAGTTTCTCCTGATATTTAGCCGGTATCGACTCCCTTGTAATTTCCACCCATTAGATCTGGTCTTGCGGAGCAAGAGAGAATAGATCGGCTCCATCTTCTACATGACAGCCCTTCAAATATTTGAAGACTCCAATCATGTCCCCTCTAAGCCTTTTCTTTCCCAGGCTAAACATACCCAACTCTTTCAGCCTTTCCTCATAAGACTTGGATTCCAACCTTCTCACGATCCTGGTTGCCCTCTTCTGGACATGCTTGAGCTTGTCAACATCCTTCCTAAAATGTGGTGCCCAAAACTGGACACAGTATTCCAGGTGGGGCCTGACCATAGCAGAATAGAGCGGAACTACCACCTCCTGTGATCTGGACACAATGTTTCTGTTAATGCATCCTAAGATTGCATTAGCTTTCTTCACAGTCACATCACACTGCAGGCTCATGTTTAGCTTGTGATCAACCAGAACACCTGGATCCCTTTCACATGTGCTGCTGTCAATCCAAGTCCCTCCCATTCTTTATCTGTGCCTTTGATGGTTGCATCCAGTCCAGTACAAAATTAGTGCCTTTCTACTGACATAGTGGCACTTTTGCTAGAGAAAGGGATTCTGTTGGTGGGGATGGAGGGTGATTTTCTGCCACTTCCTGCCCTATAACAAGCTTCAACTTTGCTTGCAATCTGCACATATTTCAGTTCCCAGAATTTCTCATTCGTATCCAATCACTGCACTCAGCTAAAGGATGTGCACACAACCCCCCGTTGGGCACTTCATACATTACAGAAAAAAAGAGAAGTGTGCCACCAAGCTCAGATCCTTGCTGCTTGCTTCTTTTTAGCAGAACTAAAAGTAATGGCCGTATTGAACCTACATGTTGTAGCTTCTTAGCTCCAAGGTCTCTTGGAAGAGATTATTTCAACCCATTTTAATCTGGCTTCAAGTCAGGATTTGGACTGCCCTTGGTTGATGACCTCTATCAAGAACTAGATGGGGGAATGTGACCCTGTTAGTTCTGCTGAATCTCTCAGTAGCCTAATGACCACAGCATCCTACCGAGCTGCTTCTCAGCACTAGGATGATGGGGCACTATGTTACGGTGGTTCAAGCCTTATCGGGGGCATCTCAGAAGGTAGTGCTGGGTGATTCCTGCTCTGCCCCATGGCCATTGGGGTGCTGCAGGCTTCCATCTTAATCCCCATGTTATTTAATATCTGTATGAAGCCAGTATGGGTTGCAGTGTCACCAATAGGTGGATGATATCCAGCTCTACCTTTCTTTTCCACCTAATTCTGAGGAAACTGTTGATGTCCTGAAACAGCGCTTGAAGTCAGTAATGGGCTGGATGAGAGTGAACAAGGTTAAACCTAATCCTGATAAGACAGAGGTTTTCTGCGTTAGAAGCAAAGCAGACCAGGAACTCAAGACCTCTCCTGTCTTGGATGAGGTTATACTCTCCTTGAAAAACTAGGTTTGTAGCTTGGGAGTGCTGCTTGACACAGTGATCATCTTAGAAAACCTGGAAAGTGCTTTTGTCCAGCTTCAGCTGGTGCATCAGCTGTGCCCCTTTCTGGTTCAATAAGATCTAGCCTCAAGTGATCCATGCCTTAGTTACATCTAGACTATTGCAATGTGCTCTGATAGGGGATA
Organism: Gekko japonicus; assembly: GCF_001447785.1. Classification (NCBI taxonomy): domain Eukaryota; kingdom Metazoa; phylum Chordata; class Lepidosauria; order Squamata; family Gekkonidae; genus Gekko; species Gekko japonicus. The sequence goes on along the minus strand of NW_015164667.1, from coordinate 766,659 downwards.
CTCTTGAAGAGTGTACAGAAGCTGCAGCTAGTGCAGAATGCTGAGGCTACACTGCCAGTCAGAGCCAGCTACTGGGAGCGTGTGACCCCAATACTACTGCAATTACTGCTACTGATCCACACCTAAGCTGAATTCAAGGTATTAGTTTTGTCCTTTAAATCCTTAGAAGGTTTGGGACCAGGGTATCTGAAGGACTGTCTTCTTCCATACATTACTGCCCAGGAATTTAGATTGCCCTGAGAGACTCTCCTGACTATCCTACCAATCAAAGAAGCTCACCTGATAGCCACATGAGAGAGGGCCTTTTCAGCGACAGCCACACAATTATGGAACCACCTCCCCAGGCAGATAACCCTGCCCCCCCCCCATCAATCTTCGGGAGGTAACTGAACATTTTATTTAGTACTACAGTTTTTAGTGGCAGTCTTAATTGCAGTTGGTTTAAAATTGTGACCTGTTGTGTTTTTATAATTTTATTAATATTTTGTGTGTTTTATAATAGTTTTATTTATAGTGTAAGCCACAAGCTCAATAAGGAAGAAAGGTGGTTAACAACTGTTTAAAATAAACAAATACCAGTTTTGGGTTTGCAAACTGTCAACTCCCTCCTTACTCAATCTTAGTCTTCTTGCCTTGTCATCTTTATGGACCTCCGTCAAGCTCCTCTCCACATTCACAGCTAGAGGGCCTCCCCCCAATTCCTCTTAACTGTACATGTTCTTTTTGAGGGCACAACTCATGGATGCCTCATGGAAAAGATACAGAAAGAAGATGAAGCATATTAAATTAAGGAAAGACTGACAGGCTTAGCCAATTGATTCTTATGGTACAATTGACCAGAGGCTCATGTAGGGCAACAGATTCTAATGTTGCTGAAGGCTAAGTCATTGAGTGTGGTTTTGGTTAGGCAGGGTGGAGCCTTTGTTATGCCCCCTAGTCTAGTATGGAGGGGGGGGGGGAATGGAAGGGTTTTTTAAAAAAATTAAATTTCTCTCATGCACACAGTGAAATCTGAACTTCTTTCTACACTCCCCTTTTGTTTCAAGACTCTGTATTTCTGAAGATGTGTCTAGGGCCCTTTAATGTAACATAATATTTGGCAACAGTTAAGCCCATGGAAATGAGCCGAAACAAAACCAGATCTCCTTATTGAAACTCTAAATATTCACAGGCTCATGATATTGTTCAGATTTTAAGGTCTGTTTGAGACACAAATTTTGAGTAATTCCAGCTTTCCTTCTATCCCTTTCTCTACTGTCTCCCTCACTGACTAAATTTAGATTGTAAACTGCTTGGGACAGAGGCCTGATTTTAAGTTTTCAGCTTCACCATTACACTGCAAAAAAGCACCATGCACATTTACAGTGCAGCAATCATATTTGTCATCTGCATATGAGTTAGCAAGCTTCTTAAAACAAATACAATAGCAGGGAAAGTGCATATTTAATAAGAAATACCTTACAAACACAGTTACGGAAGACTATTTGGAGCCATCTATCTTTCTGTGCTCATGTATAGGAGGGGCGGGAGTATGTGAGATTTAAGCTAATGCCCATAGTGCAGTGTATCCTTAGCTGTTCTCACCCTAAGGCTCATTGCCTTAATTGAAGGAGAAGGGGTTCGTAGGGGTGCTGGAAGCCACATCATTTCCTACTGAACCAAGGTAAAGACCATTTAAATATTATCTGTTAGTGATCACTGTGCTTGCAAGGGGCAAGGAAGGGGACAAAACTATGCCAACATCTGCTGCCCTGCCCTCTGCACTACCAGCTATCACAGGACTCCAAATTCTAAAAACGGTACATTGCTCCTGCCGCACCTGAGTCCCATCTCATTCTACTATGACCAAGGGGGAATTCAAGTTAGCCTGTTCAATCTCAGATCACTATGGCACTAGTCACTAAGATGAAACACAAATATTTTTAAAAGTTTTAGAAGAGAGACCTGCCTTGGGGCCTGAGATGCTCAGGAGAATGGTGGGCATGTATTTTAACTAAATAAATAAAATGAGAAATCCAACACTACTAGAAGAAATGAAAGACTTGTCCCTTAACCTCCTTCCTTCTGAAGATGTTATCCACAAGGTTAGCCTTATACTGTCTTATGAGTTGTTCACTATGAGGTATATACATTTTTTATTTTACTTTTCGTTGAACATTACATCATCATAGATTACATTACATTTCCGGAGTCTTTCATTCCTCCATACTTTTTATCCAATTGTAAACCCTTTTCCATCTATTAAGTTGTACCGTGCTATTCCTCCTCTGTAGTTTTAAGCTCAGATCATCCATTTGTGCAAGTTCCAATAATTTTAAAATTAGGTCCATTTTAGAGGGCAATTTTTCCAATTTCCACTGTTTAGCCAACAACATTCTTGCCGCCGTTATTATATATGTTATCAAATATACATCTTTAAAGTTATATCCATCTGGTACCACATTTAGGAGATAGATTTCTGGTCTTAAATCAAGATTCAGTCCCAAAATTTATTGTATGACTTTGCGTATCATTTTCCAGAAGTTAGATAAAGCGGAATGTGGTCAGTATTTCCTATCTATGATTAAAGCTATTTACAAAAAACAATATGCTAAAGTAATTTTAAATGGAGATGCTACCAATAATACAGAAATCTGCAAAGGATCAAGACAGGGCTGTCCACTATCGCCTTTATTATTTATTTTTGCATTGGAATAATATGAAAAAGTGACCACATAAAAGGGTTGAAATTAAAGGAAGAAGAATTTAAAATTTTGGCTTTCGCAGATGATCTACTATTTATATTAGAGAACCCTAGAATATCCATACTTTCCTTGTTGGAGGAGATAAAAATGTATGGCAGCGTTGCAGGTCTTAACATAAATTATAAGAAAACGAAGCTTATATAGAAAAATTGTTAACCAGATACCCTACGAGAAATTAAAGAACTAACGTCGATAGAATTTGTCAAAACAACTAAATATCTAGGTATAAACCTGACTAATTAAAGCAGCTCACTAATAGGGGACAATTATTATAAATTGTTAGAAGAAATCAAGAAGGACTTGTCAAGATGGAAGGATATACCTTTATCTATTATGGGTAGAATTGCGGCAATTAAAATGAACATACTGCCTAGATTTTTACTCTTGGCACAGAATATCCCTGTCTTAAAGAACCAGACTTTTTTCAAGGAACTAGATAAAATTACCAGAAAACTTGTGTGGTATCCCAAAAAAGGAAGGATAAGATGGAAAATCCTGCAGGATAGGAAAGATAAAGGGGGGAATGAGTGTACCAAATTGGTTCTTATACTATGAAGCGGCCGCCCTTGTTTGGATAAAAGAATGGCTTTTGTTAGAAAATAAGAGAACGTTAATACTGGAAGGGCATGATTTATTTATGGGTTGGCACGCATACGTTTGGTACGGTAAAGATACAATACACTCGAATTTTAATAGACATGCGATAAGGGGAGCTTTAAATAAAATCTGGAATGAGATTAAGTTGAGTTGTTCACTATGAATTGTCATTTGTTCTGGGACACCTGGGAACATTATTTTCATATTGTTACCCCCATGTTACAGCCTAAACCTCAAAGCAGCTTTTAAATTTTAAAATTCAAAAATACAATAAAGTTAAATACAATAGATAACAGATCATTACAACAGTTAACAGAGGGGAAAAAACCAGCAACTCTATTTTACAGACACCCACTAAAACCAACTACCAGGCAATTAGAAAGACTTTTCTTCAGCCAAGCAATTGTTCTAAAAAGTGTTCACATTAAGCTTGCAAAAGGGTCCAATGTACTTCCCTGTGACAGGCAGGTTAGGTTCCATCTCTCCTTAAGGGCGACCACTGAGAGCTGATGGAATGTGGGTGAGTGAACAGTTGGAAAACAGCAGTTAGGAGAGCAACTAGGAGTTAGCAGCTAGGGAGCTGAGAGCGAAAAGAAGATATCTGATTGAATGAGGCTGAGGCGAAGATTAGCTTAAAGCTAGCTGACTAAAAAGAGTCAATTCGTAACATAAGATCCAAGACATTGGAACAGGGAAACAGTCCAAAAGTTTAAGGGAAAAGAAAGGCTATTTACTTCTACGTTATTCTTTAGTGTTATGTTCAAAGATAAATAAAAGCTAATTCCTCTTTTGTTTAACACTGTGGATTTAAAATACACACTCACACAAGTTACTATCTTGGTCTCTCTCTATATATACACACATATATAACACGATACTACTACATGGTGGCAGTGTGTGAACTGAACAGTGTTTGAGCCCCCAACCGTTATAGCATTGTGAACTGTTTCAGAGAGGGCTTGTTATTAAAGGGGGGGGGGTCTACTCTGTCTGCTGATGTCAATGTGAGTGACAGGACATGAGAGATGAAACGATCATGGCTCTCTAAAGATTTTAAAAGGGACGAGAAGGGAAGTGAGGATGACATCCTTACCTACTTGCAACCCAGAAACTGAGAGAGGTGTAGAGGGTGGTAGGCATTCTGTGGGTGGAGAAAGGGTGTTACATTCCCCAGTCAAGGAAAAAAACATGTCAGGTCTTGAAGGAACTCACTCCCAACAACACTCTCTTGGCAGTGATTTGTTTATTGAAAAATAAAGGAGTTTCAAACATGGATGAATCTGTGTCAGAACTGACTCCCTTGGTGCCAGTTCCCCAGTTATACACATTTCAAACAATTCCCCACCGGTGACCAAACCAATCACACCCCTACATCCAGCCTGCCAAAATCTATGGTACATTGTTAGCCCTCCTACAGCACCTGCAAATCTACGGTTACAGTGTCTGGTATTCAAGGTCAAGCACACATACTTCCCACCAAGGGGAGGTCCTGCATGGACACAGTTACAAACCAGCACAACTCTCAGCAAAGCAACTCACACACACATTCACACTCCCCCCGCAAATTCCCAGCCAAAGTGAAACAAGGCAGTGAGTTTACAGACAGGCCGGTAAGAAATATATGGTAAACAAGGTCCACGTTTGACATTCTGCCTCCCCCCCAAAGGTCCCTTACCCCCCAGGTTAATGAGGATGAGTTTTATGGAATGCTTGAACTAATCTCGGGGCTTTGACATGATCACTTTGGACCCATTCATTGTGACTAGGGTCAAAGTCTCACCACTTGATGAGATAGTAGAGGTGGCCTTGTTTCATTTTAGAGTCTAAAAACTCTCCCACCACTTGGTGGAGTTCCCCATTCACCATCAGGGGAGGTAGAGCCGAAGGTCGAGGGTCTTTCTTCAGCAGATAGAAATGGAAAACAGGATGAATGTGTTGTAAGTTCTTTGGCAAGTCCAATTCCACAGCCACTTGCCACTTTGTTACTAACTCTCACCACCTTAAAAGGTCCAACATATTTCTATCCCAGTTTTTCCCCAGGCTGTAACCCCCTCAAGTTTTTAGTGGAAATGCACACCAAGTACCCAGGGCTAACGTCCCACTCAAGTGCCCTAATATTATCTGGCTGGGCTTTATAATCCTCTTTTGCCAAGTCCACTGTAGGGGCAACTCTGACCACCAGGCTTTCAAGTCCCCAGGCCCAGTGGGTTCCGCTATGATTGTAGGAAGGGGAGCCACCTCACACCCATGCACCACTTTAAATGGGGTGGCCCCTATGGAACTACTATAGCTATATTCCCCATAGGGGAGCAAGTCCAGCCAGTCATCCTGTTGACAGTTAATAAAACATCTCAATAATTGCTCCAGTACTTGATTGGTTCGCTTGGTTTGGCCATCTGTCTCTGGGTGGTAAGCACTACTGAGTCCTTGCTCCCCTCCCAGGAGTTTTAACAATTCCTTCCAGAAAGTAGCCACGAATTGGGACCCCCTGTCTGAGAATATTTTCCTAGGCATGGTCTGCAGCCTCACAATGTGATGCATAAATAATTGTGCCAGCTTTTTGGCAGAGGGTAATTGCTTACAAGGGATGAAATGGGCTTGCTTTGAGAAAAGGTCAACCACCACCCAAGTAACTGTTCTCCCCTTGCTGGGTGGTAGATCCATTATGAAGTCCATAGAAATGACCGCCCAAGGCCTCTTGGGGGTCTCGAGAGGCTGCAACAATCCAGGGGGTTTTCCAGCCTGGTGTTTCTCCATTAAACATACTGGGAGATGTCAGCCCACATACGTGGCCACCAAAATTGTCTCTGTATGAGTAAAGTTTTTAAATACCCATAATGGCCAGCCAGTTTATCGTCATGTCCCAATTTCAAAATTTCCCCCCGCAGGGAATGCACCATGAACAACCTGTGCTGGTGATACCAGCACTCCTTGTGCCAGAGTGCCCTCCTTTCCCAACTCCTCTTTATTGGCTTCACTGAAGGCAGCCTTGAATTTTTCCACCCAAGGCTCGGGACTGAGGGCCCCCTCCTCCTTTGCCCAACTGGGCATGAGCACTGCCCCTCCAGTTTAGTGGGGGTGAACATAGACTCAAAGACTTCTTCTCTCTGACTGGCATGGTGGGGGAGGCGTGAGAATGCATCAGCAAGAAAATTAAGACTTCCCCGGAAGGTGCTTAACTGTAAAACTGAAACTTAAGAGAAAAACTCCACCCAATGTAACTGTTTAGCGTTGAGACACCGGGGGTTGCGTAAAGCCTCCAGATTTTTATGGTCAGTTCAGACCTCAAATGGCACCCTGGCCCCTTCCAACCAATGTCTCCAAGTGGTTAGGGCCAGTTTAATGACAGTAGCTTCTTTGTCCCAAACCGCCCAATTACTCTCTGTGTCAGAGAACTTCCTCAACACATAGGCAAGGGGGTGCAATTTCCCAACCACCACCCCTTGCAATATCGCCCCCCATTGCCATATCCGAGGCATCCAATTGCACTACAAGGGGTTTATTTCCGTCCAGATGGGCTAAGATTGGTTCAGGGGTGAACAGAGTCTTTAGTCAGTTGAAAGCCTGTTGGCACTCTGGGGTCCACTGTAACTTACAGCCCAGTTTTTAATACTCCCGCCCCTTCCCTTTCATTCTCAACAAGTCTGTGAAGAGTAGGGCTATCTGGGCAAAATTTGGGATGAAGGGGCAGTAGAAATTGGTGAACCTGAGGAATGCTTGTAACTGTCTCCTCGTCTGAGGGGAATCCCAACCCAACACATCTCTGATTTTGTGGGGGTCCATGCCCCGCCCTTTCCCAGAGATCCACTACCCCAGAAAGTCCAACTCTTCCTTATGGAACTCGCACTTGGAAACCTTACAAACAACCAGTTCTGATAGAGGGCTTTCAGTAGGTCTCTGACCAACTTCACGTGCGAGTCCTTATCTTTTGTATCGATCAAGATGTCATCGAGATAAACAAGGACCCCCTTGAACAACTATTCATGTAACACTTCATTGATCAAGTTCATGAACACTCCAGGGGCCCCCAATAGCCCAAACAGCATTGCCAGGTATTCGAATTGGCCAAGCGGAACACTGAAAACAGTCTTATGTTTGTCCTCCTCCCAGATGCGTACTCGAAAATAGGCATCTCTTAAATCCAACTTTGTGAAGATACGGCCCTGAATGGCCTCGCCAAGAAATCCTTTATCAAAGGGAGAGGACAGGCATTGGACATTGACACGGTATTCAGACTTCGGTAGACAGTACAGTCTCGACCGCCCATCCTTTTTCTTGCAGAATAATACAGGGGTGGCTAATGGTAAGGCCACTGGTCGGATGAACCCCCAGGTCAAATTCTTATCAATAAACTTTTGTAGCTCTTCCGTTTCAGCTAGACTCATGGAATACAGCTTCCCCTTGGCCATTTTGTGGCCAGGCAAGATCTTGATAGCACAGTCAGTGTTCCTGTGAGGGGGGAGTTCATCTGACTCCCCCTCCTTGAATACCTTGGCTAAGTCCCTGTATTCTGGGGGAATTTGATTTAACCTCTCTGGCCAGGCATACCCACTCCAGCACCGGTTGCGGCTCCCCCCCCCCACTCCGGGTTCCAGTTACGTGCCTTGCAGCAGGGGTCCAGAAACCACAGGGTTGCTTAAATCCACTGGATAAAGAGGTTATGGGCTCTGAGCAAGGGGCTCCCCAGTACCATCAGGAACTTAGCCGAAGGGTTAACAATGAAAGACGTCTACACCCAATGGGAGCCCACTCCCACTGGTAAGTGAGCCGTGCGGTGCACGCAGGGTTCCCCCTTCATAGGTGTCCCGTCCATCTGGGAGAAAACCACGGGATCCTCCAACTGTTGCAGCTTGGCCCCCAATCCCGTCACCATGGCCGGACTGATTAGGTCTCAGGTACACCCTGAGTCAATGAGAGCACACACCAGAATATGGGTGCGAGGGGGGGGGGGATTAGCCACAGTCAAAGTCATATAAAATAGGGGAAAGAGGATCTCACTGATTCTGGTGCGGGAGAATTTCGGACCTGTCATTTAGCGCCCTTCACAGCAGGTCCCAGCCTTTTCTCGCTGGCTGTTGCAGCTCCTCCTTACTAGATGAGATGCTCTCTAAATCCTCTCTCCCTCCCAACTGGAGGGCCCTCAACAGCTCAGAATGACTCCCAGGTGGTATAGTTTTCTTCTCTGGTCCCTTGCGTTCCTCTTTCTTTCTTTTTAAAAAAATCTGTTTTATTTAGCATTCCTATTTCTTGGCTCCACCAGGGCTCCTCTCGTGCAGGCAATTGGCAGCGAAGTGTCCAGGGGCTCCACACTTTAACCTGTGCCACACATCCTCTGCTCCTGGACACCTGGAGCCAACCTCATTGCACCTTTGCCTCCCTACTTGGTGCCTTTGCCATTGGCTTGGGGTGGTACATCTTTAGAAGGTTGCAGTGGGTTCTCTGCCTCACAGGCCACCCGGATCCAACCACTCAGAGCTTTGGGGTTGTCTTTGGTCAGGGCTTTGACCAGGATGGAGTAGTTCAGGCTCGCCCGGTAAAAGTCAATGAGCACTTCTTCTGGCCACCCCTGCAATTTGGCCACATACATCTTGAATTCGTCAGAGAACTCCCTGACAGACCGGCTGCCCTACTTCAGTCCTCAGAGGCAGGTCCTGGCTTGCTTCAGCTCCAGTGGGTCTTCCTATTGTCGGCAGAGGGCCCTCATGAAAGCATCCACATCTCAGAGTTCTGGGGCCCCCACATTATACAGTCCCACAAACCAGTCAGCTGCTCGGTCTCGCAGCCATGACTCCAGGTAGTCCACCCAGTGCTCATCCAAGGCAAGAGTGTGCCCCCACTCCCTCAGGAACTTCTGGACCTGGAGCATGAGGAATGCGTTTCCCCGGGGTCCCATTGAACATGGCTTTGAGAGCATCTTTGTGGGGGCCAGGGCTGGGGGCACCCTGAGCGCCTTCACCGCCTGCCTGCAGTCCCAAGCCATGGAGCTCCTGCTGCAGCACATCATGGATGGTGTCTGTCAAGCTACTCAGGGCAGCCTGGGCATCCCTGTGCAGCTTTGCAATCTCTGCCTGCAGTTCTTACTGAACATGTTCTAGGTCCATCTCTTCCAGGCAGCATGTTTCCACTTCTGCTCTTACGACCATCAAGTGCTTGGGATTATGGCAGAAGATTCCCAAACCGATGGTCCCTTTCTGACCGTCACCACCAAAGGCCTGTGGCCCCCATGGCTTCCCACCATCCCATCTCGAGCCATGGCTGTTTCCATTTCACATCCTTCCCCTTAGGCCCTTCTGTGGGGTGAGCAGGGCCCTCTGGGTTTGGGTGACTTCAGAGGGGATTTAGCTTCCATTTCCTTGCCTCCATTGCTCATCGCTGCTGCGGTGCTACGAATCGAGGGAAATGCAGTTCTTAAGGAACTCACTCCCAACAACACTCTCTTGGCAGTGATTTGTTTATTGAGAAATAAAGAGGTTTCAAGTATAGACGAATCTGTATCAGAACTGACTCCCTTGGCGCCAGTTCCCCAGTTATACACAATTCAAACAATCCCCTCCCATGACCAAGCCAATCACACCCCTACATCCAGCCCACCAAAATCTACGGTACACCGTTAGCCCTCCTACAGCACCTGCAAATCTACGGTTACATTATCTGCCAGACATTGCTAGCTAGCTAGTAGTGTCTGGTACTCAAGGTCAAGCACACATACTTCCCACCAAGGGGAGGCCCTGCATGGATGCAGTTACAAGCCAGCGTGACTCTCAGGAAAGCAACTCCACACACACATTCACACTCCCCCCCAATTCCCAGCCAAAGTGAAATAAGGCAGTGAGTTTACAGACAGGCGGGTAAGAAACATATGGCAAACGACGTCAGAGTTTCACAGTACATAGGGGCCCTGACTTGGATAGCCCAGGCAAGCCTGATCTTGTCAGTTCTCGGAAGCTTAGAGGGCTGACCCTGGCAACTATTTGGATGGGGGACCACCAGAAAATACCAGGGCCGGGAGGCCAAAGGCAGGCTGTTAAGCCATTTCTCTGAACGTCCTCCATGCCCCAGGAGGAGTCGCCAGAGGTTGCCATGACTTCCAGGCACTGGCAAACACACAAATGCAAAAATGCCCCTCCCCAAAGAAAATACATAGGGAAGAGTACCAAGAATAAGTCCATCAACTTTATAGTCAACTGCCAAACTTTGGAGCAGAGTCTCCCTGGAAGATTACATACAGGTGAGTAGTTCCTTTAGATATTTGCAATTTAGTGCTAAATGATCTTTGAAGGCCAAAACCAGCAATTTGAGGTGGATCTGGAAAGCAACTGGCATCTAATACAGCTCTTGATAGTATAATATGATCCTCATAACTGGCTCCATTTAAAAAGTTGAACCTCTCCATTGTGGACCAGTTGCAGTTTTCAAACATTTTATTAAAGACATCCCCACGTAAAATGCATTACTAATCTGCCCTTTATGTTATTCAGGCAGAGTATGGAAAACAGGTTCCTCCTGTCAGGGAAGGGCTGCTGTACCAAGCAAAATATGAAGAGAGCACTCCTGGCCACAGCCATCACCAGTGAGACAAGCAGCACTGTTTTGTCTAAAAGTACCAAACTGTAGGCCTGCTCCTTCAAGGGCTGTGTAACCCTGTCTGATCATTCCAGGCTTCCAATCCTAGGCCAACTGACCCAGCCACCAAAGGTGGCTGGATTAAACATCGATTTATTAACACTCAGTTGGGTATTTCATTGCCTCATGACAGTTAAAGAAAAGAGAGCAGGTGACTGGATATCTTCTGTATGTTGATGCAACTAGATTCCTTCTCCTGGCTCCTTCCTGTCTTGTAAGAACAAAACAAGTGCAGCATAGCAGTCCAATAAAGTCAGAACATGCAAGATAACTATGATCTATGGCCATTGGGAAGAGGATGGGAACATGCATGTGTATGCATCGCTTTCCTTATCAGATATTTTCTAGTGTATCTAGGGCAATTTGTGTCCCCAAACCCACCCAAAAGGCATACTGAAATGGGGCTGCCTGATTAATTCAATCCAAGAATGCTTGGATTTGTTCCACTGTTCTATGTTCCAACACTTTGCCCAACATGGGAGTCGATAATGATGAGGGGTGTGCATTCAGCTTCTCCAAGCTTCTCCAACGCCTTATCGGTAATTATTCAGTATTCCTAAGCCAAATGCAAACTCAGCAAACTTTTTGGTCACCAAATAGAGTTTCACAAATTTATTTGGCTTTTCCAGCTTTCGGGTAGCTGAATGCCGACTTCCCTCCCCCTCGGCTTCCCTGGTCAGTTTCACTCCCACCTGACAGTCAGCTACTGGAGAAGCAGAGGCAGAAAGCCCAGGCATGTTTAAATGCCTTTCTTTCCCTCCCCCAGTTTGGGAAGGGAAAGAAAGGCATTTAAGGCTGCCCTTCTCTGCAGCCACGGGGCAACTGGAGAAGACCAAAGAGCCCAGACATGTTTCCATGCCTGCCCTCAGCTTCCCCAGCTGGTCCAACATGCCTCCTTTCCCTTCCTGAGCCTCTCAGCTGCTGAGGAGAGACTCAGGGATGGAAGAGAAAGACATACATGTTTAAATACTTATTTATTAAATTTATATCCCACCCTCACCAAATAGGCTCAGGGCAGCCCTTCTATCCCTCCCTGAGTTCAGGAAAGAAAGGCGTTTAAACATGCCTGCCCTGTCTCCGCCTGCTCTTCTCCAGCAGCCCTGTGGCCATGGGGCAACTAGAGAAGGGCAGGCAGGGAGCCCAGGGCATGTTTCCATGTGGGCCAGCTCTGCTGTAAGGCTGGATGCCTTTCCAGCCATTGAAAGCTGGATGCCTTTCCAGCCACTTTCAGTCCCCTCTGCTTCCAGGCAGCTGGCTGGGGAAACCAAGGGCAGGCATGGAAACATGCCTGGACTCCTTGCCTGCCCTTATTCAGCTGCCCCAGGGAAGCGAAAGAAGGGAAGGCAGAGAGAAGAGGCTTTCCCTGCACTATAAACTTAAACCTAATAGCTGACTGGCAGGGAGTGAAATTGACCAGGAAAGCTGCAGGGGCTTTGAGAGGGAAAGATCATGCAGCAAGCCCCATCCCCTGCTCCCAGCAGCCCCCCCACCTTTCCCGGCCTACTGGCCGACCCACCGTAGCGCTGCCACAAGCTGGCCCTCAAGCTGCTTCACCACAGCCTGGACTGTGGCACCCAGCCCCACACAGGCGCTGCCTGTCCTCATGTCGGCTGTGACTGCTCCTAATTCCAAGAATGAGAATCAACTGCCAATTGAAAAGAGCTGCAGCCTTTCTACGTATGCGCGCTCTGCTCTTCTGTTTGGAGGGAAGCAGAGGTGGAAGTAGCAGCGTGCGGTGAAGTAGTGGTCGCTGCCCGCATGGTGAGGTGTCACTGGTGAACGGTGCCTCAGGCTTGGCAGGGATGGAAGTGGCGAAGCAGTTAGAGACATTGAGCGTCACAGGTGAGGCGGCGGATCCCAAGGGGAGCTGCAGCGTGGTGGAGGAAAATGTTTCGCTCCCCTTGGAAAACCTCTTGGAGGTGGGACAGACGGCCTTCCAGGGGTGGAGCGGGGCTGGTGGAGCAGCAACTGAAGGGCTTCTTCAGGCAGGGGAGGCCGCCCTGGTGAAGGCACCATTGATGGACAAATTCCAGGCCTCCTGGAAGTCCCCACCACAGACTTAAGTCCCATGAACGGATATCCGCCTTGGTGCCTTCCCTAGTGACTGCACGTGGCCGAGTTGTAACCCGGGAGCGGTTTGTGTTGTGGGAGGAGAGCCAGGCGCTGGAGGAGGTGAGCAGTAAAGCCAGGTCTCCCAGGCACCCACAGAAGGAGAGGACCTGCCTGGCCTTCTGTCCGGAGAAAGGGGCGCCACCGCCACCCTTAGATCTCAGTGGCCCCTCCTCTTGTCTGGGCTTGACAGGAGGCCCTAGCAAGGGGGCGGTGCATGCTCGGCTGGTCTCTCCCGGCACGGAGGAGCAAGACCAGGGCCCCAGTGATGTTAACACTGGGAAGAAGGAACCGTTGGTGGACGAAGGTGACAGTGCTTCCACGGAATCAGAGGGATGGGTAACTGCCTCCCTAATTAACGCTTCTTGGGACTTGTTCGGAGAGCAGGGGCCATGTTCTTCCCTTTTGCATTTCTGGAGAACACGCAGTGCGGGTTAACAACGGTAAAAACTTTGCCTCAAAGTTTGTTTGCTGGTGACTGTTGGCAGAGGATATCGAGGCCGTATGTGACCTTGTGGACTACTAAGAAGGACTCCTTATCGCTTTTGCAGTTGCTTTTTGTACATCTTTTATTTTAGCTCTGGGTGCTGTTCCTTCTTATTGTAAGAAGGGATTATTATCTGGGGTCCACAAAATGGTCTTGCCACTCATGAGGACAAGAGGGAATTAGATAAACATATGGAGGAGAGGTCTATCAGTGGCTATAGCCACAAGAGATAGATAGGAACTCTCAGTCTGGGGCAAGTGATGCACTATATTCTTGGTGCTTGGGGGGGCAGCAGTGGGGAGGCTTCTAGTGTCCTGGCCCCACTGCTGGACCGCCTAATGGCACCTGGTATTTTTGGCCACTATGTGACAGTATGTTGGACTGGATGGGCCTTTGGCCTGATTCAACATTGGCAGGTGGGGGGGTAGGGTTAGCCTCCAGGTGGGAGCCTGGAGACCTCCCGCTTTTAGAGCTGATCTTCTACAAGCATGGATGGCTTCAAGAGGGGATGGGATCAACATCTGGAGCAGAGGTCTGTCAGTGGCTATTAGCCACAAGGTATAGGATCTCTTGGTCTGGAACAAGTGATGCTCTGTATTCTTTGTGCTTGGGGGGCAACAGTGGGAGAGCTTCTAGTGTCCTGGGCCCACTGGTGAGTGAGAACTGGGGGAGGGGTTCTCCCTGACCCCTTGGCTGTCTCAGAGGTAACTAAAACTAAAGCTATATATGTGGCCAGTTCCTCCTGATGGAGAGTGGCCATTCAGTATTGTTTTTTAACTGCCCCCCAAAGGGGCAGGATTTTATTACATTTTCCACATAACATATACAAACAATCATAACATATACATACATATACATACATATACATACATACTAACATACAAACAAATACATGGAGGTTATTCTTAATTCCACCTATATTTATACTAATACCTATTCCGCCTTAATAACAATTTCTCATGAACTGTGTAAGCAACTTTTCTGTCACTATCATCCTAACAGGTATATATTTCATTTAGTAAACTATTGGTCTGTCTCTTGCAAGCTTGCCTACATATGTTTGTCATACCAGTTATAAAACCGTGACCAAGTATTCTCAAATGTCGAATCTGTTGCGCCTTCAGAGTGGCCATTCAGTATTATTCTCAGGGGTATTTAGCATGTTTCCCAGCTAGCCTTATTTTTTAAAAATGTAAACGTATGATGGAAATGCTCCCCCTTTAAAAAAAAGTGAAAATGGTTCTCAGCTCTTCTTGCTTAAAAGATATATTTTGCTATAATTTATTTGTATGAAATTATATTGTAAAGGCTGCTTAGTGTACCCTTCTTTGCAGGCACCTTTTGTGAGATGTGCAACATGACTGTTATTGCATCTTCCTTGTGTAATTGCTCAAAAGTCCTGAAAAATAGGTTCTTTTCAACCATCTCTCTGCACAACTTAATTCTCTCTCTCCACCATCTGCATGAACAAGATTGGGGGGGGGGGGACATATGCAGATCAGAGGCCTTTTAAAATTTCCTTTTGCCCTGTGTGCAACCCAGAGAACACTGTCATGAAATGTGCACTCTGCACATGTTCATGCTCTTCATTATGCTATTACCTAAAATGTGGTGGTATAGTTTCAAAGAGGCAACTAACTGGGATGTATAAAAGGAAAGACAGGATTATGGAAACAATTGGAGAGGCTTGAAGGGCCATTGGAGATAATGAGATCGAGGAATGCCAAGTGTCAGTATTTGAATTTTAGTTCAGGGCTGACCCAAGGTGTGTTAAGAAATTCAGACTAAAAAAAAATGGCATGAGGTGTGAACTACTGGGAAGCTGTCCGGTATCATGACTCTTTGGAAGTTGATGTCATGCAACTCCCACTTGCTCTGTTTGGGTTTGGGGTAAGACAATTCCCCAGTGTGTTGGGCCCCCTGGAACAAATCTGTTGGTTTCCCTCCCCCATTGATAATGACACCCAACTAAGGCAGATCGGGCCTTACCAGATCTTACTGTAGGACTATCCTTGCTGTAGGCTGCCTTGATGTGTTTATGGTAGATGGCAAACATGGGCAGCATTGTGTACAAGGCTGCTGGTGTGATGTCTGTTTGGGATTATACCTTGTCTGGTCTTAATGTGTGTGAAGGTACAATAGAATGCATGCTCCTCAAGACTGCTATAAACATTACCCTTTTAATTAATCTCTCTCCCGGGCATGTTGTTGCAAAAATAATCTTTTGATTGTTTTCCTGATTTATTGCAGAAAAAGAAAAAGCATACTAACTTGATCTGTATTTTCATGCTTGTTGTAGGGTAGCTTTCCTGCAAGAGAAAAGGAAAGCTAGTGTTTTTAGTCAAAGTGTAAAGCTGGCTCGCCAGCTCTTGAGTTGGGAAAAACCTGGAGATTTTTAGGGTGGAGCCTGAGCGGTGGATGTTGCCTGCTGACACACATCCAGTTATGTCAGGGGGTGTGTCATATGCAAATAAGTTATGATAATGAGCTATGCTAATGAGCCCCTGCACCTCTTTTTCTACGAAATGACCCCTGCATAAGATTGAGGGGTTCAATACCTCCTTTAAAGATCTGTCTATCACTGCCTTGTTAGATTTCGCTAGTCTCTCCTGGCAAGCCACACCCAGCCAGCTAGGCCAATCCCACTATTTACCAGCAGCAGCAAGACAAATGCATAGCAAATAGCTGTTTCTATTTATGCAATAGAAAACCAACTTTTAAAATCTTTATTTCATGCCATTACTTGTATTATCTCAGAAATAGAATCTGCAGTCCAATAAAGTTTACCAATTGGTACTGTGTCTCAGCTTTTGCAACAAGCTGGTACCCAACTTTCCTGTGCATGCAAAAGTTGCAGTTCCCCATATAACCAAAAGGCAAAATTTCAACATCTGCTCATAGCAAATGACTCATCTCATCTGGCACAAAGAGATACTAAACAAAATAAATTAGATATTGCATGTGCACCGACATATATCTTCTGCCCCGCATTTATTATTCTAATCATATACAGAACCTAGAAAAATCTACTGTAATCAGTTGTGGCAAACTAGCTTGCTGGGCCTCAAGAACAACAGTTAAGAACATGCTTTCAGTTACAACGTACATTATATACAGCTAAAGCTGCCTGCAGAAAGTCAACAACAACAACAACAAATGTGAGCATGGGCATTTCAACCTCAGTAAAGTTGGTGATGAAAGTTTGAGATAAGAATCCACTGCATATCGCATTATACCATATTACTTCTCCAATGGGGTTTGCTCCCTTGTTTGCTTATTAGTTACATATGGATACCTGGAAATGGTATCACTATTCAAGCATTCATGCATTTACACAACACTGGAACCCTCCCAAGCTTTTTTTTAAAAAAGCAATGCATTACTGCAAGATAACCAGAACGTCTTTCTCCCTTGCCCCGAATTCTGTAGTATGAGGAAGTCTTCCTTACTTTTGTAGAGTAAAAAGTTTGGTTTGTTTGCAAGTTCACTGTTAGGGGAATTAGGAGAACAGGAGCCTTTCCTGCAACTCCCAGTCCCAACAGGTTCAACAGGGAGGGACAGAAACAGGCAGGGACCCTAATTGCATTCAAGAGAGAGATAGTTGTTCCAAAGAATCTCTTATTATGCAGAAACTTTCAAATATATAACATTCTAGTATGCAGCATACAAAATTAATCAAATACCTGAAATAGAGTGCACTGTAGTTTTATAGGATATATTCCTGGATGTTTGTCAAGACCCATAAAGAGGGTGATTGGCATACAATAATGACCAAAAGAAAATCCAGACATTACTCTTTTGTCATCTATAGGAGCCAGTGTAGCTGTCAATTCCACCTGTGACTAACATCTGACGCACTTGCCAAAATCCAGCCCCTCATATACAGCAAGCATGAACTTTACCTGTGGTTAATGTTAGTATCTATAAGGGCAAGAAGCCCCAGACTGCTATGGTGTAACTCCAAGTGACAATCTGTATGTTATCAGGTAGGTCAAGAGGGTCCAGACATGTGCTATGTCAAGGATACCACAGGAGCCAGAAAATCTATGTTTAGGCTTAGGGACTGGTACAATGGACTTGGGGAAATATAAACTGTTTCCTAGAGCAGACTGCATCAGAGAATCCAGTCTTGTTTTGAAAAACACAGCACTTAGCCAGACTGCAAAGCCTTGTGGGATGCTCAGCCCAAGAACCAACAGACTAGTGGCCAGACCTAGTCTCACTTCCTAATAAATTCCCTGCCTTCCCCCCTTTGAGACTGGTCTGGTCTCAGTTTAGAAAAAGGTTATTCCATTTCATTGCTTTCAGTGCATGGAAAATGCAAGCTTACATATGCGGGGTTTTATATAAACAGAAATACAGCAAGAGTAAAATAAAGACTATCAATTCATAACGTAGCAAAAATTTAGCAACACAACAAGTTTATAGTTCTCTTATGACACTGAATGCATCTCTTGTATAGCCTGCATCATCTCTATTGCTGCAATGATCCTTCTTCATTCTAGAAGACAGAAATTACATATCCAACTAGACAGGGCGTGATCCACTTGTAACATATTGACAATTGGCTCTGGTAAAGTAAGTGTGTAAACAGACTCACCAGTTCTATGTACCCAAACTCTGTCTATTTTGGGTTTGCTTTGGCTCTTAATTTGAAGGATTTCAAGAATGGGCACCCCCTGGGGGAAGTATGATAAAAACAATATTTCCAAACATTCCCCTTCAAACGTAACACTGGATAGTGTCCCATATCTATGAAGACATATCCTACCTTCCCTCACATTCAGATATTGAGTAGGTGCTGCTCTAATCACGGGGGCAAATCCTATACATATAAAAGCCCAGTGTATTGGCACTTTCTGGCTCTCCCATTGGCTATGCACTCCATCAGCCATTGGCCCATCAACCACTGGGATTCAGAGACTGACTACCTCTTAATGTGGAGGTTCCCTTTAGTCAGCATGGCTAGTAGCCACTGACGGACCTATTCCCCAGGCATCTGTCTAATCCCCTTTTAAAGCTGTCTATGCCTCTGGCCATCACCATATCCTCTGGCAGTGAATTCCACATTTCTATTGCTGTGCAAAGATTACTGACAGTCTGAGTGGACAAATACTGACCTTAATGGACTAATGGTCTGATTCAGTATAAAGGCAGCTTCATGAGTCTTCCTTGCAGCCAAAAATTCAGGTAACAGCAGTTCAATCTTTATTTTGTTGGATTCTAACTTGACATGATGAAGCAAAGTGTGAAAAAGTGCCGCAAGTGTGTACACGTTACACCAGTGTGCCATGTTCTGTACTGGCTTTCCATCACCTTCGATGTACTCTGTGGATAGGGCAACCTATTTAGGTCTCTCCAACCCAATTAAAACTTCCATAACTGGGTAAGAACACAGACCTTACTTAATGCCACCAAAATCAATGAGACACTACTAAGATTCACAGTAGGGCCCTGAGCTGGTGGAGCTGGCCAGATATTACTCATTGATCAGTATGCCATCTAAAGCATCCAGACAATACACGTTCTATAGAAAAATCGGTTCTTGTATGTTGCATCTCCTCTAATTCAAGCCAAGAGAAGGAATTCCTGTACACCCAAATCCTAGGAAGCCAGGCATGTTCCATTTGTTGTCACTGCTTGTTTATATATTAACTTTATACCCTTCTGTGGTGCTGGATGAATTCATTTCTTCATCAGTTGCTTTCTATACTTGCTCTAATATTTAATTAAATGAAGCTTTTAAAACCAATAATGAAATTATGAGAAATAAGGGAGAGGGTGGGTTAGGGGTAAACTTTTTTTTAGTGATGACAACAGTTGGGTCACAAGAAACTGTGAAGAGATTAGGATTAGAAAAATGTGGTCATTAAAATATGAAACCCTGAAGGCTAAAAATTAGCCTGGCTCCTAAATTTTGGGTCCAGCACCTCAAGCCAAAGAATATTTGTCAAGGCCTGATTTTTATAAATGTTTTGGTAGAATTTCATAATACAGAATTTACATTTGGAAAACAAGGAAGAGTCTGTTCTTGTAGAATTTTAAACATGGTATGCGCTCAGCTGGCCACATAGAGACAGACATGACCCTACTGATTCCACTGGAATGACAACCAAACACCAGTGTTCTGCAACTCTTATTTATTGGCAAAGACCAATTTATTTCAAAGCTCAAGAGGTTAGCCAACTTACAATACCAAAAGGTTTCACTTTAGCATGACCTTAAATCTTTTAGTTGCAAGTATGCTTACTGGTTGACCTAAATGTGTTGACCACCCTTCCATGGATTACTGCCTAAACTGCAAGCATAAACTTCATCCATATATTAAAGCCTCAGCATAAGAGAAATTTCTACCAGCTTGAGAAATTTTAAAATTCTTCTCTGAATATGACTCATCCTGACTTCCACCTTCATGTTTATTTCTGATATCAAAACTATAAAAATTGTCACACATAAATATTTCCAAATGCTCAAAATGGCTGATCCTTTGTCCAAGGTAATGGAACTCACGACTGTATCAAGGAACAATGAAGTAAGTACTCCAATATAGTAGGCTTGGCAGACACCACAGGGTCTACATTAAGCCATTACATTGCACATTCCCATAAAGAGGAATGAGGAGACAAATCATGGTACTAAAACAGGGGATGTATCTCTGACTAGTGTGAAGGCTCCAAAGCTTGGCCAATCACGATGCTATGAACAGTTTCGGAAGCTTTGCAAGTTGCCAGCAATAGTCCAGAGCACTGACTCAACATGTTTATTGGATAGAAGCACCATCTCCAAATAGTTTATAAAGCTAACATGTTCAAAGGCATTGTTGACTATGGTTGTAATCCTATGAACATCTACTTCCTCTTCATTCACAAAACTGTCCACCAAGTATACTTTTTGCTTGAAACAACTTAATTAGCACTGGTAGGACAAGATAAGATTGCATCCCCTCAACTACCATGCAGGAATAGAACTCCACACTTACCTGTCCCACACTAAAATATCCTTGGGACAGGTAGAACTCATATGGCATCTCCTAGCTCCTGGACAATTAAAGGTTAAATGCATCTGGCTGATCTACGTAGGTATGCCTTCCTTGCTCTCCCACCAAGGATGGTTCAAGTGCCAGCAGGAAAAGAGGTATTAAATACAGTTTTCCCACCTGACCCACTGGCATCCTCTTGCCTAAAATATCAGTTTATTTTAATTTGTAATCCATCCCTCTTCTCCCAAAGGTGTTTAACAATAACTGATAGAAATAATTCATTCAAGTTAGAAGCTAACAGCTTCCTCAAGGGTCTACATCAACACAGGTAACAGCTGGAAAGACCCCCTCAAATGCTCTAAATCTAGAGTGAAGATGAGCAAACCTCTTTCAGAACTGTGGTGCCATCATGGAAAAAACCCTTGCTCTTTGAGTTCACAGATTTAGGAAGAAAAACAAGCAGGAGGAATTTTGTTCTCAACAAGTGGTTGATATTACCATAACAAGAATGCCAAGGAAACAACTCAGCAACCACTGAACCAAAAGCTTCATATTGTTGCCAATGGGCTTCAAGCTCCTTTCACCATGGCTCTACTAGTTGGTAGAGCCCAATTTGTCACACATTTTAGCAGACCAAGTGCAACTTTATTTCACAACCTTTTATCTAGCATATATAACTAGAAAACATACTATACTAACAAACATACTAAAACATAATGATTTGAAACAAAAGTTCACAGTTGAGCATTTACAATCTTGTAACTTTGACAGTTACTCCAAAAATTCCAAGTCCTACTCCTAACGCCTTACTAAAAATTATTCCTATCCTGGAATTAAGGCAATTTCCTTTACAATCAAGAATTTAAGAAGGGATTTCTCTCACCTAGTTTTAAAGATAGTACTAGCTTACTTATCCAACTGCAAAAACACAAGACAGTATTTATAAGTTGGGATAAAAGATTAACATGATTTTGCTCATCAGCGATATCTGCCAAATAAAACATGGAAGAGTACAATAGTAAAACAGCTCTTTTTAACAATTGCAGCCACTCACAGGCAGAAGAGAATCAGAGAGAAAAATGTCTATGCTCTATCGTCCTTTATAGATAGTTGCATTTTATCTTCAAGGTCATTTTACAACAGAAAATATGCAACAAAAAGAAAGAGACCTCAGTCAGCTAAGGATTTGCATGTGTGGCTCAAAACTGTTTCATGAAGTTCTGCTGGAAGCCTGAAGGGGGTGCTGGTAGTTGATAAAGAGCTTGGGGGTGAAAGCCTGTAGGCTGTGAGTTATACTATGCATATTCTTACTTAATGTTTTTACTACCAAACATGGAATACCAAAGAATGTCAAATATGTGCATTCACTATTAAAAAAAAAAAAGGAATAACCCTTCATTACATACAAGTAGTACACTCATGATAAGGTCATTAAGAGAAAGCAAATAAAAGGGCTGCTCCAGTCACAAGCCATTAAGAGGGCCAATTATTTATGAAACAGAAATGCATTACAATTAAGTATTTTCTGCAGCTTTGTTTCTGAAAGGACAACACCAATTTTAGATACTAGCACAGTACAGGGAAGGGTGGAAAAGGCTGGAAAACTGCATAGCTCTGCCACCCTGTTCAGAGCCAACACTTTGGCTAATATCAGGTAATGAGCCACATCCCAAAATAAAAGAAATGGCCCTGAGCATTCTGCTAGTGCAATACCTATTTAATCACCGCCAACATTTTGGTGCATCGGCCACCCTTCCCCCATGCCTAGGAAGATAGATACGAACATTCCAGTCAAGTCTCTCAGCAGAGGTCGCCCTACTTGCCACCCCCTCCCCCTCAACAAGGCCTCACTAAGCTTCCCGAATCTTTTGGACTCTCCGTTCATTATAATGTACACAACAAATCAAAAGGAGACAGCTTACAGAGCAAAGAGCCATACCCTCAGTTTCATCTCCCCCACATACATACAAATACAGCCTTTCCTCGGTTTGGGAAGGGAGAACGAGAAAAAAAAGGGAAAATACAACAGAAAGGTAGTAAAAGATGAAAGATTAAGAAGCAGAGGCAAAATGAGCTTGACGGAGGGATGAGGGACAGCGTCAGCCATGTTTTGCTTGTGTGTGATGTGTGGGTACAGTATTTACAAACCTGCAGCTGCAGCAGCTCTTGAAGTCTGCGAGGGAAGAGAAAGGAGGAAAGATGGTGGGGGGGAGGGGAAGAGGGAGGGGGAAAGGGACAAGAAGGAAAGGCGAAAAGCAGGAGAAAGAAGGAAGGGAGGAGAGACAGGCAGCAACAGCAGACAAAGGAACCCAGAAAAGCCACACACACACACACACACAGAGCTGTTCCAAGAGGAACTGTGCTGCGTGTCTGCGACTTTCGGCCACACAGTAATTGGGGGAGGTAGAAGCATATTCTCTCTCGCGCGCGCACATTTTCTCCCCCATCCCCAAACGGGGCTGTGGCGGATCTTCAATCCCAGAGACCACGGAGAAGGGGCCACAGTAAAAACAGAGCTGGGGCTGAGAGGGCACCCCTGCAGGGGCCCCAGCTTGAACACACAATAGCGGGAAGGAACCAGAACGTACAGGCGAAATATTCCGGGGGGCGGGGGGGGGAGTGAGAGATTGAACAGGGGCTGAGAAAAGCACGGGCAGAGCCTGGCACCTCCCTGCCGTCCCCTCCCCCCAAAGGAGGAGCAATTAGGAGGAGCAGAGTCGACTCCCGCTCACCCACCAGGTTAGAGGGTTCCCCTCTGGCCTCCCCCCCCCCTTTCTGGCAACAGCTTCCGGGGGGGAAGAAGCCGAGAGAAAGAAGGGGGGAGGAGCAGCGCGGGGCCGCCGTGAATGAATAATAAATAACGCCAGCCCCAGGGGAGGGGAGGAGGGAAAGGGAGCGGCGGCGGCGGCGGCGGCGGCTCCCCCCCAGCCACTCCCTCCGGTTGTGGCCGGTACTGACGGGCCGGGCCAAGGGCGGCGCGGCAGCACTCGTTCCCCCCTCCCCTCTCTCCTCGCTCCCGCTCTCTCTCTCTCACCTGCTGCCCAAGCCTGCTTCTCGGCCGCCACCTCCTCCACCCGGGCGGGCGTGAGGTGCCCGGAGGGGGGGCGGCTTCTGCGGGGGTGCCAGTGCTGCAGAGGCTTCGTCACCCCCGCTGGCCCGGCCAGGCCGCTGAGCTCGTCGGCGGCGGTTGCTGCGGCTCCCCTTGTCTCGCTTGGCCCCCTCCTTCTCCGCCGCTGCTTAGCCCTCCTCTCCCTTGCCACATTGGGAGCCTCCCCTTCGCCTGCGCGGGCGCCGCTGCCTGAAGAGAGGCCTCCTCGCCTTCCTGCCAAATAGTGAGCCGCTCCAAACACGCGGCCCCGCCTTCCTCCTTTCTGCAGCACGCAGGCGCACTTCGCCCAATGAACTGCGACAGGAGAGCGGCGCCTCAGCCTGCCTCGCTCGCCTCCCTCCTGGCGGCCTTGGGGCGCTTGCGCGGCCTGAGCTTAACTCGGTAGCTGTGTGTGGATGAGGGGAACGTAACTTCGCTCCTCACCCCTCGCAGGGAAACAGCTGGAAGGGAAACCATCTCTAACGTGCGCTAGCCCCCTCCCCCTTTTTTGTCTGTGTACGATATTGTAGTCCGGTCCCCGGAATAAAAAAATTCTCTCTACTAGTTAGTATCAGAAATGTGGCAGGACCAAATGTACATCACTCTTGTTTTGTGGGAAAAGAAAGTTAACCAAAAGCCAAGTTATGTACGCCCGTCACTGACTCAGGGCTGCTTCCCACACTTGGCTTTTCCTATGGGAAAGACGGATGCTGTTACCACGAATACTCCAAAGTATGACAAAAAGTTTTACCCGTAGTAGTAGAAAAGAGCAAGAGTCCAGTAGCACCATGACCATTAAGCAGTGCCTCAAGATGGCTTATACCCTACCACAAATTTTGTTAGTCTTTAAGGTACTAGTGGTCCTGCTCTTTCTACCACTACAATCAAATACAGCTTCCCATCTTGATCTTTTAAATGTATATTATGCATACACCCAATAATATATACACATAAGCAATTTTCATCTGATGTACTGCACATGCATTTACACTATTCATAGCCATGTGTGAAATGTGACACTTGACAATATATGGTTTTCATGTTGTTTCCTTCCCAAATATACTCTCCCACCTTGAAAACATTTAGCAGTGATCTTTGTAAATTAGGCCTTGTAACCAATTTGAGGCTTAATTTTTAATTTACAGTTTGTGAAAGTTTAGAGCTTAAGCTAAAAACTTAATTCCTAGCTGCACCAAAGATTGCAGATAAAATCTTTCTAGTCTGAAGACCAATTCACATAATGGTGTTAGACAGCTAACAAGACAAAAGACTTTTTCCTGTGACACTCCACCATTTGGTATCCAGTTACTAATGCTTCAGGGAGTGGGGTGTTAGAGAAACTTAAAGGAATACCTGCCTTGGTGAGATTGGGAGAGAGCCTTTTGAACTAAAGGAAATTTCAGCAGGTTTTTAAATGCCAGTTTTTGACACAGAGAGGGATGGGGGTGGGGGAGAGGGTTGATCAAATCAGCTTTTCTGCTAGTGAAAAAGGAAGGAAGGGTTTCCTTTGTTCACCAAAAAAGGATAGGGTTGCCACCTCCAGGTGGGGCCTGGAGATCTCCTGCTTTTACAACTGATCTCCAGTTGACAGATATCGGCTCCCCTGGAGAAAATGGCTGCTTTGAATGGTGGACTCTATGGCATCGTACCATGTTGAGGTCCCTACCCTCCCCAAACCCCACCCTCGCCTGGATCCACCCTCAAGGTCTCCAGGTATTTTCAAACCCAGACCTGGAAAAAAGGAGTCTGCTTGGGATCACAGGTTACAAAGGAATAATCATTGTTAGTCTGTTGTCTCAAAATAAACACAACTCTATTAGCATCTTATTTCAATATGAGCTTTCCTGGGTCACTTTGTCAGATAGGTATGTGATAGAGAACCCATACTGGGAGATTTTTAATTGGGCAAGTAGTGGAGGAGGAGCCAACGTTTGGTGTGAATTACACTATGAGCCTTTCAAGTGTAAATCTCAATGTAAGGAAAGAGGAGAAGCCTACAGGGACAAAACCCTTGTATGACGAATAGAGCTTTAGTAGAGAGGGGAACCGGGTAAGATTGAATGGAAAAGGTCCAACCCAGAAGAATGGGAGCCATTGAAGTGATAAAATGCTATATGGTCTATTCTCCAAAGCACCCACTTTTTCTAGAAGAACTGGTCATGGTTGTCTGGAGATCTCCAGGTACCATCTGGGGGGTGACAACCCTAACCATTCTGAATACACCCAGAAATGGAAACCTCAAATATGACAACAAATTAGGCTCCTTTAAACAAAGTGTTGTTGCACTTTCAATTATCTTTTTGGTGTGTTGTTGTTTGTTTTCTTCCTACTACAGGTTACCTTCAAGAATGCCAGCTTCTGAAGCATTCAAGGGCAATTGCTCAGACTGAAGGTGGTTGTTTTCTTGTTCTAGTAGTGAATGGCCTGGCTAGAGGAAATGTTACATTCCCATGACAGGAGTTGATCTCAGGACATACGGATTCTGACCTAGATCACTGAATGTATACTTGCACTGCCTTGAAAAGGTACTAGTAGGGCCTCAGGGATCAAGCAGTACCTGTGGAAGTTTGTGAATTTCTTACAAGCTCTGATTGAAAGTCCTGCAACACTTTCCTTAGTTCTTCTCTGTTCATCTTATCATTAGCTCTACTAGTTAGTATCAGAAATGTGGCAGGACCAAATGTACATCTTCCTCAATGTTTAGAAACAGTGAAGGGGAAGCTGGCTTGGTAACAGGAGGGGGCAGAAGAATGTGAAAAAAATCTGGTAGTTGATACATCAATGAACAATGGGGCTGAGGGATACTGATGACTATGAGGAAAGTCATAGCTCTAGACGGTCTTTGAACAGTTTAGTTTGATATAAGACAATTTCAGAGTTTTGAAGGAAGAATGAGCTATCAAGTTCTATGGGGAAGGGATTCTGATGAGTAACTGTGTGGGTCTGAAGCAACAGAACAAAGTTTGAGTCCAGTGGCACCATTAAGCCCAACAAACTTTCTGGGTATAAGCTTTCGTGTGCCTGCACACTTCATCAGATACATTGAGACAGTTTTCCTCAAGGCTTACATATAGATAGGGGGGTAGTTGCCGGGAAGGGCTAGTTAGAGTCAGGATGCATAAGCAACTGGGCAATAAGTATAGCCAGGGGTCATTTCGTAGAAAAAGAGGTGCAGGAGCTCATTAGCATAACTAATCAGCATACCTTATTTGCATATGCCACACACCCTGACATCACCAGAAGTGTGTCAGAAGGCAACACCCACCGCTTAGGCTCCACTGGACTGTTTTGGATTGCTAGCTATGGGGCGGGGGGGGGGACATGCAGATCTGTCCTCGCAGAGGAGGGAGAGCTTGTACCTGAATAAAACTTGGTCTTAAAGGTGCCACTGGACTGTTTTGGACTGGGTGGGGTGGGGGCTCTGTAGCTTACCCAGCTGCTTCTTGCTCTGATTGAGGGCTGCTGGGAGCAGGGGGTGGGGCTTGTTGCATGTGCCCGCCCCCTGGGCTCTTTCCTGCCGGAGCTCCGCTCCTGTGCGCTCCTGCAGGAAATTACCCTTGAGTATAGCTGAGATTGGATTAAAGCAGCTGTGAATGGCAGCAAATTAGCAGTCAAGTGCACCACTAATGAGAGGGCTGAGACTGAGAGAGAGCAGGCCACAGAAAATGTACCTGGGTGGGACGGTGTAAATTCTTGTAGAATAAGTGGGAGGCCCGACTGGGCCGCCGGTGAAATACCACTACTCTGATCGTTTTTTCACTTACCCGGTGTGGGGGGGAGTCCCGAGGGGCTCTCGCTTCTGGCTTGTGCAAATAAAATGCAAGAATGTAAAAGGGCTTTGAATAAGAAATAGTGGGCTTTCAGAGGTCTACAATATACTAAAAGTTCCTTAAACTGGCCCCTTTCTAGCTCTTGTACTGTATTACTCAGACAAGAATGAGTGCAGTGAAAACTGATTCAGGTGAGTAGCCATGTTGGTCTGAAGCAGTAGAACAAAGTTTGAGTCCAGTGGCACCTTTAAGACTTTGTTAATCTTAAAAGTGCCACTGGAGTCAGATTTTGCAGTGAAAACTGAGATAGTTTTATTACTAAGTTTAGACCTTTATTTCTTTGATTTCTGATATTTTTAAAAGCAATGATCTTGCAATATGAGAACTACCAAATTGGATTATGTACTGCTTCACTCAATGCATAATGAAATTGGGGAATCCATTGCTAGTGGATGTAGTAATGGCCATTAGTATAGATGGGGATTATTAGACAGATTCATGGAGGAGAGGCCTACCTAGCCACAGTTGCTAAAAGGAACCGCCATTTCCAGAGGCAGAAAACCTCTGAACCCCACTGCTAGGAGGAAACATCAGTAAATGGCCTTGGTTTCCACGCCCTCTTTGTAGGCAGATTACACACTAAATTAGTACAGGCAACAAAATGGGACACTCACAGTACTCCCCACCTACAAATGAAAGGATGCCACAAATTTCAGGTGGGGGGGGGGCAGTGAAGGATAAGCTTTCTGAAGTTGGCATTAGCAAATTTTACTAGTTTTGGGGTCTGAATTACCCACAATTTAAAGCTTTTGATTCTAAAATTCTGTCTATGTTTGGGACAACATACATTGGTGAAGAGCTCTTTTCTGCAATAAATGTCAATAAAAGTACCTTGTCAGCTTACAGATACATACCTAAATTGCATACTCAAAATTGCTGCAGCACAGATGTTGATTCCAGATTTTGATGCAATAATTCAGAGCAAGAGGTGTCATTAAAGACTGTTAAATAAAGGGAATACTCTTAAGAGTGTTAATGTTTTAAGCATGTTTGTATTTTGAGTAAAAAATAATATTGTTAATTGGGTTTGCCTGTGTTCTTTATAAAGTTTATATCTCCCGTACCTGGCATTACATTTTATGGCACACATGGGCCGGTCTGACAAAGTGACATTTATATCAGATCTGGCCTTCATAACAAATGAATTTGACACCTCTGGTTTAAAGGTTTCTGCTGGGTTCAGCTTTTGTCTTCACTGCTTTTGTCCTATTTGATGTCCTTGTTATCATCCTTTTTCTTCTTGGTTGTCCATTTACTTTTTCAGGCAGGATACATATCCAAAGGAGTGTTGCTTTGCTCAGAAACATCCAGTTTATACAGCAAATCTGGAGACTGAAACCTCTTTGCATTAGGTTTAATAGAAAAATAGCACATGTTTTGCCTCAGGGTGTTTGGGAGTTTCAATAGCTGATATTACAAGGGGTATTACAGCAGTGGTTTCCAGAGAGGCTTTATTTTCACAACTAGGTTTTGGCATTTACATTTTTATTCTGAGTTTTTTCATTGTTATATATGAGAGGTATTTCAATGTCTATTACAGCAGCTGTTTCAGTTTCTTTGTTCTTCAGGATTATGTTTTCCTGGTCTATTGTAACCTATTGTTTGATGTATTATAATAGGTTTAACCCAATATAAAGTATTGTGTTTTTCTGTGTACTGTCTCTTTAATATGAATAGGTCAGTATGGTTTGGCTTAAAGTGGAACATGATAGATAGGACCTTGACAAAGTAATGTAAATGTTCTTTAACTCTTATGGATATTTTTTCAGTGGGAGCTACTTCTCAGGAGATGGTTTCTTGATAGCTGTCTTTCTCTTTACAAAAACCAATGAAGATATAAGAGCTGGAGGTGACCACTCCACTTAAGGGGTTTGTGTTCTTTTGATCAATGCTGAGGGTCAGGCTAAACTCCATGAGGTGCATGGACACATCTTCAGTGCTTTGAAATAAAACTTGGAGCAGCACAAGAAATAAGCAAAAATACATGTCCCTCTTGATACGAATATTATGTGTGATTATGCTGACTAGATTTATTAGTAGAACAAAGTTTGACTCCAGTGGCACCTTTAAGACCAACAAAAAATTATTCAAGGCATAAGCTTTTGTGTGCAAATACACTTCTTCAGATACAGTGAAACAGAATTTCCTCAAGCCTTATATATAGGTGGGGGGTTAGTTGCCAGAAAGGGCTAGTTAGAGTCAAGATGCATAAGTAACTGGGTGATTATAGCTAAGATTGGATTAAGGCAGTTGGTAAGATCTGTGAATGGTAGTAAATTTGCATACAGGGGTCATTTTGTAGAAAAGGGTGCAGGAGCTCATTAGCATAACTTATTTGCATATGCCACACACCCTGACATCACCGGAAGTGTGGCAGAAGGCAACACCCACCGCTCAGGCGCCACTGGACTGTTTTGGATCGCTAGCTATTGGGGGGGGGACATGCAGATCTGCCCTCACAGAGGAGAGAGAGCTTGTACCTGAATAAAACTTGGTCTTAATGGTGCCACTGGACTGTTCTGGACCGGGGGGGCGGGGGGGGGGCTCTGCAGCTTACCTGGCTGCTTCTTGCTCTGACTGAGGGCTGCTGGGAGCAGGGGGTGGGGCTTGTTGCATGTGCCCGCCCCCTGGGCTCTTCACTGCCGGAGCTTCGCTCCTGTGCGCTCCTGCAGGAAATGACCTCTGCAAATACAAGAGTTAACAAACAGATGTGAGAATGAAGTCTGAGTCCAGTGGCACCTCCAAGGTAACAAAGTTCAATTCTGGGTATAAGCAAGAACTGAAAGACTTAGCATGTGTAGATGCACACTCCTTCAGATACGTTGATACAGATTTCCTCAAATGTTACATTTAGGTAGCGGCAGTTAGTTGCCAGGAAGGGCTACTTAGAGTCAAGATGCACAAGTAACTGAGCAATAAATATAGCTAAGATTGGAATAACGCATTTGGTAAGACATGGATAGCAGCAAATTGGCATACAGATAATAAAGGAATTGACAATAGATGTGAGAACTGAGTTTGAATCCAGTGGCACCTTTAAGACCAATGAAGTTTAATTTCTGGGTGTAAGTGAGAACTGAGTGACTTATAGGCTTGCTAGCCTCCAAGTAGCACCTGGAGATCTCTCGCTATTACAATTGATCTCCAGATGACCAAGATCAGTTCCCCTGGAAAAAATGGCTGCTTTGTAAGGTGGACTCTATGGCATTATACCACAATGAAGTCCCTCCAGTCCTCAAACCCCTCCCTCCCCAAGCTCCACCCTCAAAGTCTCCTGGGATTTCCCCACACAGAGTTGGCAACCCTAGACTTAGGATGTGCAATGAAATAAGAAGCCAATACCTCTGTTAAGCCCGGGGGTTCCATTGACCTGAGGGTTGTAATAAGTTGTAATTCAGCAATCTTCCAGTCCAGTCTGTTTCTGAAATTCCTTTGCAATAAAACAGCTATTCTGAGTGCCCTGGGAGACTGAAATGTTCTCCTACAGGTTTCTCAGTTCTGTGATTCTTGATGTCAGGTTTGTGTCCATTTATCATTCGGCGTAGGGTTTGACCTGTTCTGTGTAGAGAACTGAAGGGCATTGTTAGCATTTAATGGCATATACAGTGTTAGAAGATGAGCATGCAAATAAGCCTGAGATGGTGTAGTAGTTGATGTTGTTAGATCCAGTGATTGAGTTGTCTGGGTGTATGTGGCAGCAAATTTGGCATCTGGGTTTATTGCAAGCTCTGCAGTGTCCATGTTCAAATTAGATGTGTATTATTGTGGGTGAGGAGTTGTTTGAGACTGGAGGGCACAAAAAAAGGTTTGCCCCAGTACTTGTGAAAGAGAACTGTCCTTATCCAGTAGAGGTTGTAAGTTACTGATGATATGTTGAACTGTTTTGGATTGAGAGCTGTATGTGACCACTAGTGTTGTTTTCTTATTGTCTCTTTGGGGCCTGTCTTGCAACAGGTTTTCTCTGGGTACCATTCTTGCTTTTGAACTGCTAGGTTGGTAGGAGCTTGAACCAGAGACAGGCACTCACTC
The DNA here is from genome assembly GCF_001447785.1 of Gekko japonicus. Lineage (NCBI taxonomy): Eukaryota > Metazoa > Chordata > Lepidosauria > Squamata > Gekkonidae > Gekko > Gekko japonicus. Next base: position 735,173 of record NW_015164667.1, on the reverse strand, counting down.
CATCATGTGGCACTTGGTTCTTGAACTGCCAAACTACTGACCTTCCAGCCTGCAGTTCAGCATCTTAACCACTTGAGCCACCACAGCTCCTCTTAGATTAGTACTTCTCTTCTTTTGACTGCAACCTGAATGTGAACTGGATCTACTTGAATTTTACCTTTTTTGCAATATACTTCTTGGGAGATTTATTTATTGCACGCTTCTATGACTGGGCAAAACTATATTAACCAAATATCCTAATAATTTTTGCCTCTTTTTCTAGGCTACTGTAGAATTACTTTCGATTTTGAAGCAATTGACGTCTAGATTGGGTCTTCCTAAGAGATAGCTGAATGTCATGAATGTTTTTACTAACTGAAATTACTAAAATTGTCTGGAAAACTCATCAGATCAAGAGGAAGGATCTGAGTAAGAAAAAAAAAAAGGGAAGGGGGTCCTTTGTATGGAATAAATGCCCCTTTTGTATTTTGGGGAAGGAATGAAAGTGAGAAAGAAAGCTGCTGGAAGAACAATGGAGACTGTCTGCTCTATAGACCTGAGGTAAAAGGTAACTTAATTCTCTAACTTTAGATTTACTGTATGTAGAAGAAAAACAGGTTTTTATACCCCACTTTTCTCTACCTAAAAAAGTCTGAAAACAGCTTGCAATCACATTTCCTTCCCCTCCCCTCAACAGGCACAGGTAGGTGGGGCTGAGAGAGTTCTGAGAGAACTGTGACTGGCCCAAGGTCACCCAGCAGGCTTTGTGTGGTGGAATGGGGCATCAAACCCAGTTCTCCAGATCAGAGTCTGTTGCTCTTAAGCACTAACCCACATGTTTACAGTTGGTTAAAGATCTAGTGACAAAGGTTATAATATTCCATATTTTTGTTTCCTCTTTTGCCCAGTTTCTGTAAAAATAGCCATTACGTTGTTCAATGTTTTTCTTTTTCTTTTTTTAAAAAAAGATCAATAACTACAATGTGCTTATTAAAACCTGAATTATTTTAAAATCCATTTTGTGTTTCTACTTTGTCTCATCCCTTGGTCTGTATGAACAAAGAAATTAGGAGAAAAAACTGGGAGGTGGAGGAAAGTGCTATTTATTTATTTACTTAAATTTTAGAAACACCCTCCCCTATAAAATAGGGCTTAGGGTGGTGTACATCAAAGAGAACCATTTACAAAATTCCCAATGAATAAAATTCATAAATTACATTTACAGTTTAAAACATTAGCTTGTGATCAGTAGATGGTGATTAAACTGCTAAAAACATGCCACTGCTTCATGGAAGGCAGGGAGAAAAGCAGGAGTGCCAGCTTGGCAGAACATCTCTACCTTACATACACTGCAGAACTGCATGAAGACCCACAGGGCATGGATGTTATTTGGCAGAAAGTTCCACCAGGTTGGGGCCAGGGCAGAAAATGCCCTGGCCTTGGTCAAGGACAGCCGGATGTCTCTCAGGCCTGGGACTACCAGAAGGTTCTTACCAAGTGAGTGCAATGCTCTTCAGGGGGCATAGCAGGAGAGGTGGTTCCAAAGATACATGGGTCTAGGGTTGCCAAGTCCCCGCTGTATGCACAGCGGGGGACTCCAGCTGCAGTCTGGGAGTGCGTGTGCGTGTGCATAGCGCGCGCGCCACGACCACATTACCCGGAAGTAGCGCAGCCATGCCGGGCGCGCCGGGGGCGGGGCCGCAGTCATCTGAGGGAAAAACATAGACTTTTCCCTCGGATGACCGCGGCCCCGCCCAGGCGCGCCCGGCATGGCTGCGTCACTTTTGGGTGACGTGCTGACGCTGGGCACGTCATGTGCTTTGGGGGTGGGGTTCCCCCGGGGCCCGATCTGTCGGTGGCGGGTAACGGGCCTCTGGGGTGGGGGTTTCCCTGCCCTGGGGGGACTTGGCAAGCCTACATGGGTCCCTGATTGTTAAGGTTCTTAAAGGTAAGTACCATAACGTTGAACCTGATCTGGTACTCCACTGGAAGCCAGTGCAGCTCTCTCAACACAGGTTGGATGTATGCCATGTACAAAGTCCCCATGAGGACCCATGCCATTGCGTTTGTGATCAGTTGATGTTTCTGGGCCAGTCTGAAGGGCATCCCTATGTAGAATGAGTTTCAGTAGTCTAGTCTGGAAGTAACCATTGCATGGATTACTGTTGGGATTCTTTATTCAAGGTCGATGGTTGTATTGCATTACATTTGTGATCTGGGCCTCCATTGATAAGGAGGCATCCAGGATCACACCCAGGCTCTTAACAGTTAGTGCCAATACCAATGGCACACCATCAAGAGCTGGTAATCAGCACCCCAAACCTGAGTCCACCCTCCCCAGCCACAGAACCTTCATCTTAGTTGGATTCTGTCTCAGTTGGCTCTGTTTCAGCCATCCCACCAAGGCCTCCAAAACTTCAGCCACATTTGCTGGGGCAGTGTCCAGCTGGCCACCCATCAACAAGTAAAGCTGGGTGTCATCAGCGTACTGGTGGCAACCCAGTCCGAAACACCGCTCCAGTTGGGTGAGGGGGTGCATATAAAACAACATCTGAGAGAGGCAGTTTGGTGTAGTGGTTCAGTGCACGGACTCTAATCTGGGAGAACCGGGTGATTCCGCATTCCTCCACTTGCACCTGGCTGGGTGACCTTGGGCAAGCCATAGTTCTGATAAGAGCTGTTCTTGAGAAAGAGTAGTTTCTGTCAGGAGCTCTCTCAGCCCCAACTACCTCACAGGGTGTCTGTTGTGCGGAGGGGAAGGGAAAGGAGTTTGTAAGCTGCTCTGAGACACCTTTGGGTAGTGAAGGGCGGGTATAAATCCAATCTCTTCTTCTCTTCTCTGAGGAAACCCACGTACTAACAGGTGCCTGGTTGACACCCTCTGTCCCCAACCTTGGAGAAATGAGGCAAGCCACTTCAAGGCTACCCCATGTACTCCTACATTGGTGAGGCGGTAGATCAAAAGATCATGGTCAACCATGTCCAATGCTGCTGTAAGATCAAGCAATAACAGCAGCAATAACATTACAGGACATAGCCATTTACTGAAAGGTAAATGTCTAGGAGACAGGTTAATCATTTTGTGGTTAAACTGGCCAGAGCTTAGAGGTTCATTCTTATGGGTTTCTTTTGCATGCCTATCTGGAAAGTTTGAGACCGGCTTATGCAAAGTAACAATCAGAAAAGAAGCTGCTGATTGAAGCACCAGGCAAGGATAGTCAGGATGAGATGCAACAGGACTGAGTATGAATTTATAAATGTTGCATAAACCTTTCTTGCCATGTACATGTGAAAGGATGTTTCTCTTGGACATGACATAGTCAGAAGATAATTGGGATAGCTGCAGAGAAATGATGTAACTGATCCTTTGACCTGCTTATTGAAAGGATTTTCCTTTAAAGATAGACTATTTTCCCAATGACATATCATCCCAAGACATACCATTGGCCAGTTTCCAATTTGCCCTATCTGGCACTGCATCTCTGAGTTTCTTTTGCCTAGCCTTCTTTGTCCAGTAATATGTCTTCTGATTGGTTTCCAATTATCTGTGTTTATTAGGATTTATGCTTAGTTATTAAAGATCTAATCTTTTAATGATCTTGAGTGTGACTTGACTGCTTTAGGGATTCACCCATGCAACCTACATATTCCCACACAAGCAGAGCCAGCCTAGTAATGAAGAAACAGAGCCGGCTGAGTGGGGAAAGAGAACAGGAAGGGAGGAGGATGCCATTACCTTTTTCTGTCTCTCATATGCAAATAGACTCCGGGGGGGGGGACAGAAAGGGGAGCGAGATCTTTTGCTCTTGGTTGTGGAAGGGATGGATCAACTGAACTGCAGTCCCATGCCCAAGGGATTGGGGGAAAAGGTTTTCTACAAAAGAACCTTAAACCAAACCACCTTGGTCAACTTGAGATGGGAAAGCAAGAGGGCTCAGAGGTAGGCTTATGACAATATCACTGATTCCTGTGGGTGAGCTAATACAATGTGTTTTGTATGCTTGTACTTAGATGAGCACCGCAACCCTAGAATCGGACTCGACTGGCTTTCGAGCAAGGGAACCTTTACCTTTACCTTTTACTTAATTGCTGTTGCTAATCAACCAGCTCAGTGAATGAACTGAACAAGCATTGTGTGTGTAAAGTACTGGGTTCACCACATGGAGGACTCGGACAACGACATATGTAGACACACGTTTATTGTTCTTCACACTGGAACTGGAAAAACGGCCCTGAAGGCCAACTATATACACACCCACCCAGCACACCCACAGTCCTGTTGGAGGGTTTGAATTTCCTGCCAAAGTTGCTACTGGTGAATGCTGTGGGAACTAGGATCCTAGGTTCCTATTGTTTAGAGGAGTTAAGCTCCGACTCTAGCCACGGACCCCTGGTGGCGGTCCGCGTACATAACAGTGTGTGTGGTTGGTGTTGATCTCACTAGAATCCCGAAAGGAACTGTGGCACTTTGACCAACTCAGCAGAGTGCAGCATTGGGGTGGCCATTCCAGCTGCCAGTAAGTAGTACTGAGACCTGCAGTACTGAGAGCTGAAGGAGCTGCAGCTGAGAGGGCAGCAGGTGCCTGAAGTTGTAGCTAGACTATGTTTGTCTTTTTTGTTTAGGGAGGGGGGGTTGGTTGAAAGCGCTGAAACAAGACTTCTGCAACCAAAAGAGGGGGGGGGGATGAACTATGAGAAATGAACACAAGAAGTGGAAGAGACAAGGAAAGGGGGAGATGCATGGAAAATTTATACTGCCACCCCCACACCACCAGTCTCAGCCAGACTAAGGTCGAATCCACATGTGTGTTTCTTGCCGGTTTCTTGTCATTTTCACTCCCGTCCCCCAACAAACTGTCTACATTTGCATTCGGTTTCATACTGGCAGTGTGCCATTATAAAAATCAGTGTGTGCATATGTTTCCCACCCTCTGGTAGTGACTCCATTGTCATAGCCGCTCTGCACTGGTTTAAATGACTGAGGAGAAACAATATTCTGTACAGATGGTTGGTACCTGAATGTATAACCTTCATTTATAAAGGGAAGAATTACAGACTGAACTCAGTAATGAAGTTGGAAGATTTTCTTAAAAAACATTCTCAGGAACTTGGTGGGGAAGAGGAGGAATTAAGTGAGTCGGAAGAGGAATCTCAAGATGAAAGGCAAGAAAAGAAAAATCAGAAAGTAGGAGCAACTAGGAAAGATAGACGCCCCAAACTGGCAGCGTCCACAATAGCCACTAGATTACAACAGAAGAAAGAAAAAGAACAACAGAGTAAACAGAATGGATGTACAGAAGATTAGGTTATTGTCGATAAACATCAATGGCTTAAATATACCACAAAAGAGAAGAAAGATCTTTCATCAAGCCAATAAACTTAAGCCAGACATATTTTGTCTTCAAGAGACCCATATCAGAAAAAAAGACGAAAAGTTATTAAACTGTAAAAAATTGGGGATGCTCTTCGTAGCGGCTGATGATTGCAAAAAAAGAGGTGTAGCAACTTTTGTGAAACCAAACCTACAGCCGGAGTTAATTTTTAAATCAACAGACGGAAGAATTTTGATTGTTAAAATCAGACGTCGAAACGGAGTAGCATTAATAGCTAATATTTATGCACCAAACCAAGGGCAAGAAAACTTTTATCAAGAACTACGGAATATAATAACAGAGTTACCGGCTGAGGAAATATATATAGCTGGAGATTTCAATGCGGTCTTAAACATAAAAGAAAATAGGAGAAATCAAAGAAGGGAAACAGCTAAGATAAACAAACTCCCACGATCATTTTTATTGCTGGCTAATGAACTAAAACTTATAGATATGTGGAGAGTTATAAACGGAAATAAGAAGGATTTTACCTTCTTTTCTCCTCGTTACAAATCGTGGTCAAGGATTGATACAGTTTGGGCCTCTAGCACAGTATTATCAGACGTCATAGAAATGGAGATTCTACCGGCCACATTTGCCGACCACAATCCGGTCATGATGGAAATTAAAGACATTCTAAAGACAAGGCGATGGATGATGAAGAATTGGTTGCTAAACAATCAAATATTTGTAGAAGATTGTAAAAAAGAATTTGAAGCCTTTTTTAAACACAATTTAGTTCCCGAAACAGGTACTGATATGGTGTAGGATGCATTCAAAGCTTTTGCAAGAGGTAGAATAATTAGACAAGAAATATGGTTGAGGAAACAAAAACAGGGAAAATATAAACAGATAGTAGAACAAATTAAAAAAGAAGAAAATGATTTGAAGAAAGACCCACAATCCAAACAATTAAGATTCAATGTCATGAAATTACAACACCAACTAAATTGTCTTCTAACACAAGAATTAGCAGAAAAGGTTAAGTTTGCAAAACATTATTTCTTCGAAAAAGCGAACAAACCATCGCGTTGGCTATCATACCGTTTGAGGAAAAATAAAGAGGAAAAATTGATATTAAAACTAAAAAACGAGCAAGGGGAAGACTGTTTCCAGTTGGAAGACCTTAAGAGAATTATAGAGAAATGTTATAAAGAATTACATAAACAGAGTGAACAAAATGTATTAGAAATAGACAACTTTTTGAATACATTTAACAAGAAAAGCTTCACGGATGAACAAAAGGAAGTATTAAATGAACCAATTTCAATTTGTGAATTAACTGAAGTAATCAAAAAGTTAAAGACAAGAAAGACACCAGGAACAGACGGGCAGTCAGCTGAATTTTACCAAACATTTCGAAACGAAATAGATATTCCACTGAAGATGACAATCCAAAATATTTTAGACAAGAAGATTATTCCCAATTCTTGGAAAGAGGCTTTGATTACACTAATACCGAAACAAGGAAGTGAAATATCGCAGATTAAGAATTATAGACCTATTTCTTTACTCAATATTGATTATAAAATCTATACGACAATACTAGCTAATAGGTTGAAGAAGGTCTTACAACAAACAATACACTCTGATCAGGCAGGGTTTCTGCCACAAATAATAATGTAAGAACAATATTAATAATGTAAGAACAATATTAATAATGTAAGAACAATATTAAATGTATTAGAATTTTACGAAGCTCATCCGGATAAACAGATAGCCTTGGTATTCCTCGACGCCGAGAAGGCTTTTGACAACGTCAGCTGGGAGTTTATATTGAGACTACTTAGACACTGGAACCGCGGAGAGGTATTTTTTCAAATGGTGCAGGCGATTTATCAACATCAGGAGGCAAAGATAATATTTAATGGTGATACAACCTCCAGTTTTGCCATCCAGAAAGGGACGAGACAGGGCTGTCCGTTGTCGCCTCTGTTATTTATTTTCGCAATAGAAGTACTTACTGAGATGGTGAGAGCAGACCCCCTAATCCAAGGTTTAAAAATTAGAGGTGAACAATTTAAGTTACAGGCGTACGCTGACGACTTAGTATTCATTTTAGAAGATCCATCAGAATCAACTGAACAACTAATTCGAGTGTTACAAATATATGGGCGGGTGGCAGGTTTAAAGATAAACTTTCAAAAGTCCAAAATTTTAATAAAAAATTGTTCAAAGATAACAGAAAAGACATTAAGAGAAAAAACGAGTTTTGAAATAAGTAAGAAAATTAAATATTTAGATGTGTGGCTAACAAATAAATGTAGCTCTTTATTTGAAGACAATTACCAAAGATTGCTTGGAGATGTGAAAAAAGACCTGGCAAGTTGGAAAGGTTTACAGTTATCACTATTAGGCAGAATTGCTACAATCAAAATGAGTGTCTTACCCAAAGTAATGTTTCTGTTCCAAACGTTACCCATTATTAAGAATAAGAAGTTTTTTAAAGATCTAGAAAAAACTATTTCCTCTTTTATCTGGCAATCAAAAAAACCACGATTCAGGTTAAAACTGATGCAGGACAGGAAAGAAAAGGGTGGTTTTGGCCTCCCCGATTGGGAGTTATATTATAAGGCATCTGCTATGGTCTGGATCAAAGAGTGGGCCACATTGACAAACAGCAGACTCCTTAAGCTAGAGGGGCACGAACTTTTGTTGGGGTGGCATGCTAGCCTCTGGTATAATAAAGGAATTAAATTTTTTGAACGACATTTTTTAAGACAAACCTTACTAAAAATTTGGAAGGAGGTTAAAAAGCAGTTTTATGAGAAAATTCCGAGGTGGATTTCACCTATAGAAACCTCAATGTTGCCAACTGTGTTTGACTATGAGAAAAGGTGTTGTTATGAGGAACTGCTAGAGAACAATAACGACTTAAAATCCGCAGGATCTCTAAAAAATCAAAATAAAGAGTTGTCGTGGTTTCAGTATTTGCAACTGAAGACCAGATATAAAGAAGATCAGAAAATTGGGTTTTACTCCAAACCAATAGATATAGACAAAATTTGGTTTGGTAGGGGAACAAAACTGATAAAGAATATATATAGGAAATTGCTGGATGGGAAGATGCAAGAGGAAACGAGGAGGGTTAGTTTGGATATGTGGAATAAAGATTTAGGGTACGATATAGAACCTGATAAATGGCTAAAAATTTGGAAGACAAATATGAAGATCACCAGAGCAATTCCCTTTGAGGAAAATACTTATAAAGTCATACATAGATGGTATTTATACCCCTCGAGACTCGCCAAATTTTCCGCACCATCAACCAGTACTTGTTGGAAATGTAAACAGAAGGTTGGTACGTATTTCCACATGTGGTGGACATGCAATAGAGCTAAAGAATATTGGGAAAATATTAATGTAATGTTAAAGGAAATTTTGGAGGAAGCAATACCAATGAAACCAGAATTATATCTACTGAACATTATTCCTGAGACATATAAGAAAGAACAGAAAAACTTGTTATTGCATTGTATAATAGCAGCAAGGATAAACTATGCTAAATACTGGAAAACGAATAAGATTCCTGATAAATTAGAAGTATTACAAAAACTGTTTGAGCTCGTCGAAATGGATAAACTATCTGGTATATTAAAAGGGAAAGACGAAGCTATTTTTGAGAAAAATTGGGGGAAATTGTATAAATGGAAAGTCCAATAGAACAGTCAGGAACAGATCTGATTGATGAATACTGTAACCTATTAAGGCTGTATGCTCGTCTATGTGGAATGATATAATCAGCACATGTTGTCGGGTGTGGGTGATGGGGAAAAAAACTTAATAAAAATATATATTTTTTAAAAAACAGTAAAATTCATAGGTAGCAACAAATTGCATTAAAAAACTGTTATGGTCATATAGGTGGAATCAATGAGTATTTTAGTAGACTGGGAACTAAAGCAGGGAGGCCAACTAAGATGGATGCCCACTGCCTCACCCGAAGGCCTGGCAGAATGGCTCCATTTTACGCGCCCCGTGGAACAATAAAAGGTCCCTTGTTCCCTCTAAGCTGAGTTAGTGTGAGCTAGCTCACAGTTTTTTAGCCTCCAGCTCACACGTTTTTGTCTTAGCTGAGGAAGGATGGCTCCAGAGCAAACTAATTTATGCAGTAGCCAAATTGTTTACTCATGACTTTAATGCCAGTAGCTCACAAAGTAGAATTTTTGCTCACAAGACTCCACAGCTTAGAGGGAGCATTTCTCTTCCCTTCAGTCCTTTCCCTTTTATTTCTGAGGCCTGAGTGGAGATCAGCAGACTGTGGTGGTAGAATGTAGGAAGGCAGGGTTAACCCCTCCCTCCTACAACATGCATGCATAAGTGCATTGCATGCACCTTCTCCCTATTGGTGTTTCTTATTCTGTTTGCACACACTGTTACACTTAAACTTTGCTGAAACATGCCATGACTTGTATGATTCAACCTTAACCATATTCACTGATAAGTGAGTTTCAGTGGTTCTCATGTTAGCAATCAGACCCCTCCTGCAGATGGATAGTTGGCATCCTGAGATAAATGAAGCCCAAACACCCTTCATATAAAATCACTCCAGATATTATATGTACAACACACTGCCTGGCCTAGAAATGCCTCCAAAAGATATGCTAGTCAGAAGAGCAGCTTGAGAAAATATTTGGAAATGATTAAAAGAGGCTGCCTTACAAATAACTCTCTTCCTACCTAAAATAATGTACGATTTAAAACAATGGGTTTCTCAGGAAAACAGCATTTCACTTTGAGTGAATCCCTTTCATCCAAGAATCTGCTTCCTCCTCCTGGCAACTTTACTCTTATCAAATATAACACCTAGATGTACTGGTATCCTGTGCTTCAAGGGGTCATCAAGGAATATTAGCACCCATATCCTTGGCCATTTGGCTACACTTAATTCTTTGATCCCCCTCACCAAGTCTTTGGAAAATTCCAGCAAACACATCAAGCTGTTGTTTTGGGGCAAACTTGCTATGCTGCCTTAGCAGTACATTTTCCCTATAAATACAAGCACTCATCTTCATTATGTGTGTGTTCTTGGCCACACCCCCACTCTGTGGCTTCTCTCCTTGAAAACACTGGCCGTTGTCACTGCTTTCTCCATGGACCTGGTTAATAAAGATTGGTAAATATTGCCCTGACCTGGATAGCCCAGGCAAGCCCAATCTTATCAGATCTCGGATACTAAGCAGGGCTGACCTTGGCAAGTACTTTGAAGGGAAACCTCCAAGGAATACCAGGACTGGGACCCAGAGGCAGACAATAGTAAGCTACTTCTTTGAAATTTCCAAGCCCCACTAGGGGTCACCAGAAGTCAACCATGATTCCCAGGCACATGCACACATACACACACAATACTCACAAAAAAAGATTGGTAAATATTGCCTTTCCAACAGGGCCATAGCTACTGTGGGGCCCATGGGCCCCCCTGTGTTTTTTATGGCCTCTCCCCAATCCTCGGCTCCCCTCCTCCCCCGGCCCCCTCGCCCCTTTTTTGTTTTGTTCTCCCGTGCCCCACATTCACTCAAAAAGGTGAAAGCAGCGGTGGGAATTTGATTGCTACTATTCAGCTTCCCCCTCTCGCTGACTTCTCCTTTCTTTCTGGGCTGGTGCGTTTAGGGCTCATGTTTTCATTAGGTGTGTTAGCCATGGAAACGTGTCTTCGCGTCTGCTCTTAGGAAAAGATCAGCCACAGATTATGCTCCTCGTCACTCTGAACTCTCTAGACCTGCCATGGGATCGGAGTCTCATTTCTCGCCATCAAAGCACCTGATCCACGTTCCCGATGCTTTGCGACAAGGTTCATTGCCACAGAATGGAAAGGGCGGTGGGTTTGCGCCCAGTGAAGATAAGGAAGCCCGGGACACCTAACTGATAGCAGGGTTGCCTCTGAAGGGACGCAGGGCGCCCCTCTCCCCCCACCAAATCCAGCAGTCTGTATCTTTCGGAGGCAGGAGGTTGTTGGCATGTGCATAGGGCTTGCCTTGCAAGATTGCAGCTTGTCAGAGAGATCGTAATGATCTAAGTGATAGCCAAGAGTCACATGACTGGACAGATTGCATCAGTCTGCAGGAGGTGCTACAATGACTAAGCATCTCTACTCTGATTGGTTATGTGGACTGTACTATGTGTATATAGTCTGTGCTGTCCTTACCTTAGTGTGCCAGTATGGTAACAGGTTGCCTGACGCACTTTGTCAGTCTGAACTGTAAATGCTTTGCTGTAAAGGACTGTGTGTATATATTGTAAATAAAACTGTAAATAGCTCTGCACCAAGCTGGTGTGTGCAGGACATCATTATTCGCACCACCGACAGGGTTATGGGCCCAAGGTGCATGCGACTGCGCTGAGATGTGGAGTTTCTACCAAAATTGAACAAGGTGATCTCCTGAGTCTGCAGTTGTGTGGATGTCTGCTGCTACAGCCAGTGATGCAGAGGATTCTGATACACAGTCCATGTCAGGTTCCACAGCCAACAACAGAGTACACGCTTATCAGAAAGGTCATACTTTATTGCAGAGCTATAGAGGCATTAACATAGTCACTGTTAAGAATGGCAACAGTCCTACAAGCATAATGGGATCTATGGTATTGTATGCACCCCCCCTTTCTAGAAGCCAATTAGCCAGGCTCCCGCGTGTGGGAGAAGGGTCCCCAGGCCATTAGAGGCCGCAGCTGGGAACCAAAAGCGCTCCCACGGTTCCAGGCATCCCAGACACTGCCCCAGCAATCTCCAAGGTCATTGATAAGCAAGCAGTACAGAAGCAAAAGTAAAGAAGCTGCATCTGGCTCAAATAGGAAGGGAATTAATCCCCCCCCATCATGGCAGCATAGCTGACAGTCAGGTGGTAGAGGCGACCTTTCTCCTTCTGACCATTAGGAGTTGGAGGAACTGAAGGTGAGTGACCAGAACATGCCTGAGAGTGAGTACATCATGGCACAGGTGGCAACGGCCCTGCTGGTTGATAAACTGAACTCTGACAATTATTCAGTTTGGTCGCTCCGGATGGAGCATTATCTCAAAAGGGAGTCTCTGTGGACTTATGTGGTGTCTCCCCCGCAAGATCTGATGGCTGATGATACTGTCAATGACCAAAAGGCATTGCCAATGATCAGTTAGTCCATGTGTCGGGCAAGGATAAGGCTAATGAGGCGTGGAACAGTCTCAAGGCTGTGTATGCCCAGCAGGCGGCTGGGTCTTTGATATCCCTAACGAGATGGCTTTACAGAACAGTGATGCAGTCTGGCCAGTCAGTGAGATCTCATCTCAACTCACTGACTAACTGTTTCCAGCTTCTAGCTCAGAGAGGGAAACAAATCGAGGAACAGGATAAAGTTTACATCATTTTGAGCTCGTCGGAGAAATTTGATCCACTTATCACAGCTCTTGAGTCAGTGAATACTGAAAAGTTAACTCTGAGTTATGTGACGGGATGGCTCTTAGAGGAAGAAGCACAGCAGCTGCAGAGAGAATTTGCTGTTATCCAGCCCGGGAACCGTGCCAAGCCAAAGAGGAGGATGGAAGCCAACTGCTGTGCCAAGGATGACGCAAGCTGCAGGAAGTAACCGGTCGCTTTGAAAGTCCAGCATTGTTATATCTGTGGGTCTACAAATCACCTGAAAAAGGAATGTTCGGCGGCACTGAGAAGCAGAGGTAGGAAAAAGCCTTGCTATCTGCCAGATCAGCAAGCCACTTTGGTCGTGGCAAAGAAGCCTTCTGCTGAGGAAGTCTGGATTATAGATTCATGTGCTTCTCAAATGTTTGCCTGGGACAAGAGTTTGTTGCAGGATGTACAACCTTCTACGCTGGGTCACGTAAGTCTGGCAGATGGACGCTCTGCAGATGTAGCCTGCCAAGGGAGCGTATTTTTTCCAGCCTATACTTTTCACAATGTGCTATGCATTCCAACCCTTGAAAACAATCTATTAAGTATCTATGCTCTAGACAGAGCTGGTTTCAGTGTTGTATTTAAAAACAAATGCTGTAATATTTTCAAGGGTGAAAGAGAGCTAGCAATGGGAAAACTTAAAAACAATGTGTATGTACTTGACAGTGGGTCTGTAAAGGTGCAGTCTGTCATTAATAAGAGTCCCCATGACACATGCATACACCTGTTGCATAGGCACCTAGGTCATGCCAGTTTTGGCATTATCAATAAGACTCTTGCCCTACTTGGCAAAAAGAAGGTGATGAATTGTAAGGCATACTTAGACCGTAAGCAGTGTAAGTCCAAGGCACACCCAGTGGCAAAACAGAATGAAAGGGTGACAGAAAAGTCTTTAGCCCTGGTTCACGCTGACGTTGTGGGGCCATTTCCTAATAGTCTTTCTGGGCGGCATTTTGCACTAATCTTAGTAGATGATTTTTCTCGGTTTACATTGATCTATCCACTCCAGAAAAAGTCTGAGGTATGTGCCACAATTAAAACATGGGCAAGGAATGTGCAAAAGCAGTTGGGATACGAGATCTGTCCATTCTAGTCAGACATGGGTGGGGAATTCATGTCAGATGAGTTGGCCCACTGGCTGAGAACTCAAGGAATAAAACACAGGGTTGCCAATGTAGCCACTCCCCAGGAGAATGGTATTGTGGAGAGGAAAGGGGGGACTCTCCAAACTATAATGCATTCAATGCTAATGGATGCTGATCTGCCTATAGCGTTTCGGGCAGAAGCAATAAAAGCATCCTGCTATGTCCTTAATAGAATATGGACTCGAGCCATTGATGATATCCCCTATAGGGTGATATATGGGAAGGACCCTAGTTTAGGTCACTTAAGGATATTTGTCACCAAGGCCTGGGTAAATGTCCCTCTTGGACAAAGATGAAAAGGGAGAGAAAGAGCCAAGAAGCTTACATTTTTGAGATACCAGACAGGGATGAAGTCTTACCGCTTTGCCAACCCGAATAATATGCCAAGCTTCAGTAGGTCTGCAAATTTTTGTGAGGACACAAATTGGCTCAGGATCCATGCCAATCAGCTGCCACCCCCAGTCTTGCTACCTCTAACAAATGGTGATAATAGCATACCAGAGGTGAAATAGAAGGTACTGTCCCCAGCACGACCAGCCCTTGAGAGTGTGCAAAGTGCAGAACCTCTTCCTAGGGTATCTTCTAGGGCAACCAAAGGTATTCCTCCAGAACGTTATGGAGGAACTGCTAACCGTGTATTTTTAAATGTGCCCAAAGATTATGAAGAGGTGCTGTCTCTGAATTCTGAAGAAAAGAATGCTTGGCTGCAAGCCATAGAGGTGGAGTAAAATTCATTGGTTTCACACAATGTGTTTTCGTTAGCTAAACTGCCTACTGATAAAAAAGCACTTGGATGCCGTTGGTTTTTCAAGCTTAAGAATAAGCCAGGGTTTTTTTTTGGGGGGGGGGTCCAATGCAAAGCTTGCTTAGTAGCGAGAGGTTTTTCTCAAATAGAAGGACAAGATTTTGATGAGTCATTCGCTCCCACAGTCAGAGCGGAGTCAATTAAAGTAGCATTGATGAAGGCAGGAGCAGAAGGAATGTCTGTTAACCATTTTGATTTCAGCACTGCTTATCTCAATGCCTCAATACAGGAAGAGATCTATTTAGAGCAAATTCCAGGGTTTACTTGTCAGGATTCACACTTAGTGTTAAAATTACATAAGGCTTTGTATGGATTAAAACAGAGTGCGCATGCTTGGGCTGAATGTCTCAGCAAGGCATTGGCTGAGCAAGGTTTCAAACAAAGTGTAGCTGACCCCTGTCTTTACAGCATTGCTATCTATGAAAAAACTTGTTAGTTACTGGTTTTTTTAGATGATATTTGCTTTATATATCATAATGAAGAACAGTTGAAATGGTTCATGCAAATGATTCAGGGATTGTTTGAAATCAAAAACCTGGGGCCCATTCAGAACTACTTGGGTGTACAAGTCACCAAAAGTGACTGTGGGTACTTTGAATTAAGCCAAGAATTCAAAATTCAGCAGTTGCTGGACAAATTTGGTATGTCAGAAGCACATAGTGTACACACAGCAATGACTAGTGGTTATTGTAAAGAACCAGATAATGAAATATTCCCTAACAAGGAGTTGTATCAATCATTGGTGGGCTCATTGCTGTATATTGCTTGCTGGACACGTCCTGACATATGCATAGCAGTGCACTGGTTATGTCAAAAAAGTACTTGCCCATACAAAAAGGATTTGGTGGCTGCTAAAAGGATTCTTAGATATTTAAAAGGGCCTATAAGCAGCAAAGGAGCTGCAGTGGCTCAAGTGGTTAAGACGCATAACTGCAGGCTATGGAAGGTTGGTAGTTCAGCAGTTCAAGACCCGGGTGTGCCGCAAGACGGGGTGAGCTCCCGTCTCTAGTTCCAGCTCCTGCCAACCTAGCAGTTCGAAAGCAAGAAGTTGCAAGTAGATAAATAGGTACCACTTCGGTGGGAAGGTAACAGCGTTCCGCGCGCCTTGGTGTTTAGTCATGCCGGCCACATGACCATGGAAACGTCTTCGGACAGCGCTGGCTCTTCGGCTTGGAAACGGAGATGTGCACCGCAACCCTAGAGTCGGATTCGACTGGCTTTCGAGCAAGGGAACCTTTACCTTTACCTATAAGCAGCAAACTAGTTCTGAGAACAGACAAGGAACAGGAACTGATGGCCTATAGTGATGCCAGTTGGGGAGAAAGATCTGATGGTAAATCTACTTCTTGGTATGTAATATACATGTATGGAGCTTTAGTTATGTGGAAATCAATCAAACAAACACATGTTTCCACTAGCTCTTGTGAGGCTGAGTATTCAGCACTTGTGATTGTATTGTGCAACTAGAATGGTTTTATCAACTACTTATGGATCTGAATGTAACTTGTAAACTGCCTGTGATTATACTGTGTGACAATTCTGCAGCTCAACAGTTGGCATGTGACAAAGCAATTTGTACAAGAAGCAAACATATCAACATTCGATACCAAAATGTGCGGACAGCTGTGTCTCAAGGGTTTATAACTCTGTGGCACTGTGCATTGGAACGAAATGTAGCTGACTTGTTTACCAAATGTTTGCCTGTAAATAAGTTTGAACATCTCAAGCGTGAATTGGGTCTGACATGCTTTATCTTGGGAGGCGTGTCGGCATGTGCATAGGGCTTGCCTTGCAAGCTTACAGCTTGTCAGAGAGATCACAATGATCTAAGTGACAGCCAAGAGTCACATGACTGGACAGATTGCATCAGTCTGCAGGAGGTGCTACAATGACTAAGCATCTCTACTCTGATTGGTTATGTGGACTGTACTATCTGTATATAGTCTATGCTGTCCTTACCTTAGTGTGCCAGTATGGTAACAGTTGCCTGGCAAAGTACTTTGTCAGTTTGAACTGTAAATGCTTTGCCATAAAGGACTGTGTGTATATATTGTAAATAAAACTGTAAATAGCTCTGCACCAAGCTGGTGTGCGCAGGACATCATTATTCGCACCACCGACAGAGGTCACTGGGGAGTTTCAATACAGGTGGCCGAAGTCCCAATCCCACATAAACTGCTCCCTGCCCAGCAGAATCTCTAAGCCCTCTCTGAGGGCATGAAGGCAGTGCTCAAGGACAGGAAGGTGCAGGGGGGGGCTGCCTGGTGCTAACCTTCCTTTTCGAGTGTGAGGGGAGCAGGGTTGGCTGCCTCCTGCCATGGACGGCGGGATCGTGCCAGAAGGAGGCCCCCTGAGAAAAACACTGCCCCCCCTAGCAGAAAGTTGTTAGCTACGGGGCTGCTCTCCAAAATCTATATCCCCCCTATATTTCTCTTAGTAAGCTCGTGTGCATTACCATGTGCTTTCTCTGTGTGTGTTTTGCTTGTTTATTATTTTTCAATAAAACACTTCCAGTTGAATACCTGCCTGATTTATTTTGAGAGTTCTCAATGGGGAGGATCTCTGTATTCAGAGGTGGAGATTTTGCTAGTTAACCCTTCTTACCCTGTCTCCTTAAAGCTAATTTCCTAACCTTAATAAGAGACAGCACTTTGGGTAACACTCATAGGTTCTTACTATCAAATCAGCAGTCCTAGCCTGTGTCTGTTTATTCACAAGAACATCCCATAATTTTAATAGAATTTCTCAGGTAAGTGTACAGAGATCATGCTGTTAGGAGTAAAGTTAACATTGTGACAATTTCTTCAATGGAAGAAATATATGCCTTGGATTTCAGAAGGGCCCAGGATTGTTCTATTTTCGTGAAGCAGCTCAGAAGATGTGATAAGGAGTATTCTATCCAAATAATTTAGAAGACCACAGATGGTTAGGTAATTTTAGGAACCTACCTTGTCTTCCTAATGTTCTTCTGACATAATGATTTCCCAGTAATACAAATGTTTATATTCTTATGCCTATATCCATCATTAGCATGCACAAACATATTATGCATATAAATTAATATTTATAAACATAATTTTCAGCACAAGGTTTGTAAGCCAACATAGTGTTGTGGTTAGAAATGGGAAGGTTAGCCTAGGATCGGAGAGGCCCAGGTTCAAATTCCCAATGTTCCATGGAAGTTTCCCAGGTGACCTTGGACCAGTTACAAACTCTCCAACTAGTCTACTTCACAAAGTTGTTGTGAGGATTTTTCTTCCCTGTGTGGATCTAAAGTTGTGTACAAAATTCTCTCCTTCTCTATTCTATACCTCACATTGGGAAGAAAAGTGGGATATAAATGATGTAAATAAATAATGAAATTTGAGGATATGGGTAATTGACTGTACTCAAGAAGTTTAAAGGCTGCAGTTCTGTTTATAAGTACTCTGGAAAAGCTCAGTTGAACACCAATTGGGCCTCACCCTCTGAATCCACATGTATAGCATAAGCTTGTAAAAGCATCTGCTTAAAAACAAATGCATTCTATATATATGGTATAAAAGCTGGGAAGGGAGATGGGGTGCCAAGACTTGTAAAAGATTGCAGTGCATTCCTAAGTAGAGTTACAGTCTTCTAAGTCCATTTAAGTCAATGGACTTAGAAGGGTGTAAGTCTGCTTCACACTGTGTTGTTAGTCAACTGTCCTGAATTCTCAACCTGGTCATAGCTAGATGTTCATCAGTGTGGCAGTCCATTAATATGTCTGAACATATCTTCTGAGAGTCCTACATAACCCTCTCCCCAAATTTAAAACTTCCCTTAAAGAAAATTACTCGAAGTTGAATCCAATGACAGCCACATTAGTCCTTTGCATCAAAAACAAACCTTAAAGACCGACAAAGATTTTGCAAGTGGTTTTCAAAATACAATTATGTGAGTGGAGTGACACAGATTCATAGCAGACTGGACAATCCAGCTCATAAATCATACCTGTTGGTTCCTTAAGTAATATTTTACCAAATTAATATTGTTACAAAGGACAGTGCGACAATAGCTGATGGTAAGATATGTGCTTAGAAGTGTTGGTGGGAGAATACCATTGCCATCCTAAGCAGAATTACACTCTTCTGAGACTATTGACAGGAATTGACTTAGAAGTAAGTGACTCTGCCTGGGATAGCACTATAAGCAAGCACAGTAGGAATAAAACCCTCTGTGTTTCAAACTACCACTGAAAGTATTCATTAGCTCAAGAATTGCTGTACAAAAGGTCAGAGGAAGAGTGTAATTGATTTGTTAAGAATCCCTGTTTTCTCAGGTTTGCAGATTTTTTAGAATGATGTGATATTTAAAACAGCATCTACCGGTACGTCACTGCATTTCTACCTTGAACTGAAGCAAGTGTCATATTTTAAGCAGAAGAAAAGTGAGATGGGGTGACCTCACGTTGACTCCACTCCTGACTGATTTCTACTGCATCAGTACCACCACCCAATATGCCTGAAGTGCAGCACAGCGATTCTACAGGGACCTGCACAAGTCTGTAATTGCAGGGATAACTGAACAGTCATCTGAGGCACATCTGGTCTTGTCATAGCGAACATTACTCTAGTTTTATCCTATAGCAGGTGAGGAAGGATGCTGGGAAAGGGTCCAGTGAAGGAGCATGCATGGAAGCTGCAGCATCTTCTGCTGCTTTGGAGCTTTGAAAAGTAAGGCATGGATCTCTGGCTTGCAAACAGGCAATTCTGAGATCATCATCTGAAGGCTATAACACAAGACCTCCCACTGGCAATCCCTGCTTCACAGTGCTGTTCCATCAGCTGGCAGAAGAAAAATCAATTTAAAAAAATTGCCAGCAGTATGATGTCACTTTTGGGGAAAACCCAGACGTGACAGTGGCTAAAGGGAATTTCCCTAAGAAGTTAATTGGCCAGTCTGTCCCTGGTCAGGTCCATCTGGATTTATGACTCCCCAGTGGAGGTCCTTCCTCTACAAACATTACATTTTTTTACATTTGCGATTTATATACTGCCCTATTCATGAGGCTCAGAGCGGTTTACAGACACAATTTTATCTAAGCTAGGGGTACAATGGTGAGGGGAGGGTATTTTTCCTAAATAGGCACCTAACAGCAGGATCTTTCTTTGAATTTGGCGGTGGATTCGATGGTGGTTCTTTTCCTCAAGGGCGCAGATGTCCAGTGTTGAAGTACAGATTCTCTGCATTAGCGGCTCTTTTCCAGCAGATGGCCCCCACAGAACACGAATGAGGCAGCTCGACTCTTTGTCCAATCGGCTCCAGTCTTCGTTGCACATCATGCTCTTCAGGCACTGTTCTCCGTACTCCGGGCTTGCCGCTTGCTGCCATCTTCACCTTATCATCATCGATTCAACACCATTGCTTCTGCTTTTAACACCGATCACGGAGGAAAGGTGCCCCCCACTCGTAAGGAGCAGGTACCCATTTACCTACTTGCCCATACAGGCTTTCGGACCGCTGGGTGGGCAGGAGCTGGGACAAAGGGCCGGGCGCTCGCCCTGGCCGCTGTTGGCAGTTCGGCTAGATTAACCTGCAGGCTTTTTAACGCCATGCGCCACCACTCCCTACTGGAGCAAATAGTACTTTCCTCTTGGTGTAGGGTTGCCTTTAAGGGTCTTTTTGAGAGCCAAGTGTGCAGCCCGCAACCTCCCCATCCCTCCCTCCTGCTAGATTTAAAGGGCCCTCCAGCTGGTTGGTGGGTCACGTGGCCCCTACCAATCAGCTGAAGCCTTTTAAATCAGGCAGGAGGAGAGGGAGAGGGGTGGCCAGGGTGGGGCTTCCTCCACTGGGCAGCTGGCTGATGGCCAGATGGAAGCCCCCAGAAGCAGGGCTGGCAACCCTATCTTGGTGGCAGGTTAAAACTGTCCTGCTCTTCTGGGCCTTGGATGGTAAATAATATTGATCTTTTTATTGATTTAACTGCAGCTCATCTCTGATATTTTATTTATTTAGAAAATAATTATGCCACCTCTCCAGGAACCTGCCCAAGGTGGCTTACAATTTTTTTTAAAAGATATTAATTAAAATCCAGCATTAAAACCCCCAGCCCAGCATAAAACTAGACAACTGAGAGCTTAAAACAATGCTTTCCAGACTATAAAATGGTATTTTAAAATGTACTCCTTAATTTAAGAGCCTGTGAGCAGAAATATTGTTTGTTGTTCAGTCGCACAGTCGAGTCCAACTCTTCGCGACCCCATGGACTAGATCACGCCAGGCCTTCCTGTCTTCCCCCGTCCTCTGAAGTTTGCTCAATTTCATGTTCGTTGCATCTATCTCTAACCATCTCATCCTTTGCCGTCCCCATCTTCTTTGACCTTCAATCTTTCCCAACATCAGGGGCTTCTCCAGTGAGTGCTCCCTTCTCATTTGGTGGCCAAAGTATTGGAGCTTCAGTTTCATTATTTCATTATCTGGCCTTCCAAGGAACAGTCAGGGTTGATTTCTTTTAGGATTGACTGATTTGATCTTCTTGAAGTCCAAGGGACTCTCAAGAGTCTTCTCCAGTGCCTAAAAGTAAGTAATGTAGGTGGCAGGTGAGTCTCAAAGGGAAAAGCATCCCATAAATGAGGTACCATTACTGAAAAAGCCCTGGTTGCCACCTGTCTCACCTCTGAACGAGAGGGCACAGAGAGCACGGCTTGTGAGGCAGAACTTAACTGGTGGGATGGACAGTATAGAAGGAGGCAGTCCTTCAGGTACCCTGGTCCTAAGCCATTTAGAGATTTGCAGGGGTCTTTTTGTAGAAAAAGAGCTGCCGGAGCTCATTAGCATAACTCATTAGCATATGCCACACCCCTGACATCACCGGAAGTGTGTCATGAGGCCACACCCCCTGACATCACCGGAACCTCTTGATGACTGTTTTTTGTTTCTTGTCCTTGGCACTTTCGGTCTGATATCACATCCCGGGATGCTCCTTTGTTAGCGACTGTGTGACACAGTGTTAGACTGGATGGGTCACTGGCTTGATACAACATGGTTTCTCTTATGTTCTTAAGTTTAGTTTAGGTTTGACAGGATAACAAGTATTGCATGTATTTCAATTTTCCCCAAAATTTCCAGTTTTTCCCAGGGTGGAAAATGCTCCCCGCCATCATGGCTTCAACATTTCCTGGAAATTTTACATCTCTCTCCAGGACACATAACAAAAGACTACCACTGATTGAGAGAAGCCAATGTCTTTCTACCAATGGATCAGATCAGCTGCTAGAAGATGCTGGAGAGGAGAAGCCCCCTAACACCCTGGATGTGTTCCTAATACTTTTGCAGCACTCCAGCTAATACACAAGTTATCTCTTCTGTCAGCAATCATAATGAGCTGAGGGAGATAGCACATGCTAGATTCCATCCAAGTGTGACCTTCCTCTACCTTTTCACATTAATTATACAGAAATAATTTACCCTTACTGGCAATGACTCAGAAGTAATATTGCATGCAGAGAGGACCCTCCCTGACAAGAAAATGGCCAGAGAGAGAGGGACACCCTTTAAATAATCGCCTTTTACTCAGAAGGTGTGCGATCTCCTCTGCCAGACAGAGCCCTATGGAAGTGGGGGCAGAAGGCGCCCGTTCCACAAACTGAAATGTTCCCAGCGAACTGAGGGAGTTCCGTACACATCCACACCTTGACTG
This sequence comes from Gekko japonicus, assembly GCF_001447785.1. Lineage (NCBI taxonomy): Eukaryota > Metazoa > Chordata > Lepidosauria > Squamata > Gekkonidae > Gekko > Gekko japonicus. The sequence continues at coordinate 712,833 of NW_015164667.1, read as the reverse complement.
GAGAGCCAGCCGCTTAGCCTGGGCACCCAGACGCCGCACACGAAAGGCACGCACGAGGCGCTACACACACACACACACGCGCACACACACACGCGGGAACAACAACCGTGTCTGCTACCGCTCACCTTACAAAGCCTCTCCAAATGAGTGCCAAAAATCTTTCCCGTTATGAAAAAGATTACATTTATGGCCCAGCGGCTCCCGGCACCGCTCGTAGTCCAGCTCCGCCAGGGCCCGGGAGACGCGCTCGCACATGGCTGGCCCGAGGGCCTTGCTGCTGAAGACGGTGCCGGCGCGCCTCTACCAGCCGTTCGTTGCCCCACACGGCGATCAGCGCGTTGGTCTCAGCCGGTGTCCACGACATGCCCTGGCAGGCAGCCGTCATGGCGGTGCCGCTGGGCGAGATGGAAATGGATGGTGAGGCTCTGTCACGGCCCTGGCACCACTGCCACAGCCTTCCCTCAAGCCAGCCGCGGCCCCGTTGAGGTTGCCATGGCAACGGAACCCGGGCTGGTGGGGCTGAGCAGGGAGGCGCCGCTGGGCGTGGAAGGGTTGGAGAGGCTGGGGTTGTCGTCGCTGAGTGCCCTGGGCGAGCTGGGCGACAGCACCTCCATCTTGGGGATCTTCAGCGGCGGGGAGCTGTGAGGAGCCACAGGGCACCGTCATATTGGAGCTGCCGAAGCAGCGGGAGGCGCACATGCGGTGCTGGCTGCAGTGGATCACACGAGACTCGGGGGAAGCGCAGGGAGGGGTGGCCGGGCTTCCTGGGGTGCCACGGATCTCCGTGGCCCCGTGAAGCGCAGGGAGGGGTGCCGGGGGAAGGGGCTAGGTCATGTGACCACCCCGCCCCCTGGCCTCCTCACTCCCAGAGCTGCGTTCCGGAGGGCTCCCCCCCCATGAGACCCCTGGAGATTTGACAATAAGAATTAGAAGAAGAAGAGATTGGATTTATACCCCGCCCTTCACTTGGAGTCTCAGAGCGGCTTACAAACTCCTTTTCCTTCCCCTTCGCACAACAGACACCCTGTGAGGTAGGTGGGGCTGAGAGAGCTCTGACACAAACTGCTCTTTTTCAAGGACAGCTGTGCCAGAGCTTGTGACTGACCCAATGTCACATCAGCAGGTGCAAGTGGAGGAGTGGGGAATCAAACCCGGTTCTCCCAGATTTGAGTTTGCACACTTAACCACTACACCAAACTGGCACTTTGAATTGTGCTCAGAAACAAATGGGCAGCCAGTGCAGATCTTTCAGCACTGGGAGTGATATGATCCCTGACTGCTACCCCTGATACTAGCCAGGCTGCTACATTTTAGATGAGCTGAAATTTCTGGACCATTTTTAAAGCAGCCTCACATGAAGTGTTTTACAGTTTATATATACACAGAGAGAGAGAAAGAGAGAGAGAGAGAGACTCGGAATAAGGCCCATTGTGGAAATAAATACAATGAGCTCTAGAAAGAGGCTCTGGGTGGGTGCCCTGGCCCTGGGAACTCAGTGTCAGTTTGCTGTGGTGACCTCAGCAGGGTATAATGGCAGAGAGCTTACTGTTTTCTCCAGGGGAACTGATCTCTGCCATCTGAAGAACAGTTGTAATTCTGTGTGCTCTCCAGCCCTCCCCTGGAGATTGGCAAAAATGGTTCACCAGGAGGAAATGGCTTGGAGGGTAGAATCAATGGCATTGTACCTGTCTGAGGTCCCACCCCTCCCCAAATGCTACCCTCCGCAGGTTACACCCCTCCAATATCCAGGAATTTCCCAACCTGGAGTTGGCAACCCTATCTCCTTACCAGCCAACCATCAACCTACTTTTATCTGTCCCTCTGACTTCAGCTTTCCATCTCTCCCCCCTGCAGCCTCTACCTAGGAAAAGTACAGTCTTTCTCCACAGTGGGACCCAAGCAGGAGGGAAACGACCTCAGCAGGAGATAATGACACAGAGTCCACCCTGCAGAGCAGCCATTTTCTCCAGGGGAACTGTTCTCTGCAATCTGGAGAGCAGTTTTATTCTGAATGATCTCCAGCCTTCACCTGGTTTCCCAAGGAGAAAACAACTACTTTGGAGGGTGGAGTCTATGGCATTCTATTCAGCTGAGGCCACTCCCCTTCCCAAACTCTGGCTTCCATAGACTCCACCACAAAATCTCTACAAATTTCTCAACCTGGAGCTCACAACCCTAGTGAGTTCCCCACAAAGGCCTGGAAAGGGACTTCTGCCTTTGCCTTTGCCTTTGTACTGACAGAAACAAGTTTGGTTGCCTAGCAATCGCCACTAAGGGAAAAGTTAGTCCCACAGGAGCCAAGCAGGATAAGTGTCTTTGTCAGGAGAGACAGCCGTTTTGGCAGTTTATTCTGGGAGGGAAGAATGTCCAGGCTGGCAGTGGGTGGGGGTGAGAACATTTTATGTTCTGTTATGCCAATGATTGCTTTTATTGGCTGTTTTTATTGGGATTGTTTTATTGATAAGAACATAAGAGAAGCCAATGTTGGATCAGGCCAATGCCCCATCTAGTCCAACACTCTATCACACAGTGGCCAAAAATACCAGGTGCCATCAGGAGGTCCAGCAGTGGGGTGAGGACACTAGATGCCCTCCCACTGTTGCCTCCCCAAGCACCAAGAATACAGAGCATCACTTGCCCCAGCCTGAGAGTTCCTATCTATACCTTGTGGCTAATAGCCACTGATGGACTTCTGCTCAATATGCTTATCTAATTCCTTCCTGAAGTTGTCCATGCTTGTAGTTGCCACCACCTCCTGTGGCAGTGAATTCCATGTGTTAATCACTCTTTGGGCGAAGAACTACTTCCTTTTATCTGTTCTCACCCGACTGCTCAGCAATTTCATTGAGTGCCCACAAGTTCCTGTATTGTGAGAAAGGGAGAAAAGTACTTCTTTCTCTACCTTCTCTATCCCATGAATAATCTTATAAACCTCAATCATGTCACCCCTCAGCTGTCGTTTCTCCAAGCTAAAGAGCCCCAAGCATTTTAACCTTTCTTCATAGGGAAAGTTTCCCAACCCTTTTATCATTCGATTTGCCCTTTTCTGCACTTTTTCCAATGCTATAATATCCTTTTTGAGGTGTGGTGACCGGAACTGTACACGGTACTCCAAATGAGGTCGCACCATTGATTTATACAGGGGCATTAAAATACTGGCTGATTTGTTTTCAGTTCCCTTCCTAATAATCCCCAGCATAGTGTTGGCCTTTTTTTAATTGCAGTTGCACACTGTCTAAACATTTTTATTGAGTTATCTACTATGACTCCAAAATCTCTCTTGGTCAGTCTCTGCCAGTTCAGACCCCATCAATGTGTATTTATAGCTAGGAGTTCTGGCTCCAATGTGCATCACTTTGCACTTGGCCACTTTGAACCCCATTTGCCACGTTGACACCCACTCGTCATCCTCGACAGATCCCTTTGGAGTGCCTCAGAATCCTCCCTGGTTCTCACCACCCTGAACAACTTTGTGTCATCCACAAATTTAGCCACCTCACTGCTTATTCCCAACTCCAAATCATTAATAAACAACTTAAAAAGCATCGGACCAAGTACTGAGCCCTGTGGTACCCCACTGCTTACCACCCTCCACTGAGAAAATTTCCCATTTATACTCTGTTTCATATTAGCCAGTTTTTGATCCAGAAGAGGACTTGTCCTTTTATCCTGTGACTATTGAGCTTACTTAGGAGCCTTTAATGAGGAACTTTATCAAAAGCTTTCTGGAAATCAAGGTAAACAACATCTATTGGGTCCCCTGTGTCCACATGTTTGTTCACTCCCTCAAAGAACACTAACAGGTTAGTGAGACAAGATCTTCCCTTACAGAATCCATGCTGAGTCTGCCTCAATAGTTTTTGTTCATCAATGTGCCTACTAATTCTTTCCTTAATAACAGTTGGTGTGATTTGTTTTTATTGTTTTTACTATGGTTTTATTTGACTGATGTAAGCTGCCTGAACAGGTCTGGAGAGGTGGCATACAAATGTTCTACACAGATACTAAGCTACAGAGTGAAATTAGGCAAGCTGTTTTCTTTTAGCCCCTTCTCTGTCAGTAATGTAGGTGTTAGATTACTGATGTAATTAGTCTGTGAGCACCTTGAATGGAATGAGTTAATTGGTAGTAGCTAGCATGGGTTTATCAAGAATAAGTCATGCCATGGGTTTATCAAGAATAAGTCATGTCAGACCAACCTTATCTCCTTTTTTGACAGAGTTACCAAAATGGTTGACTCTGGCAATGCTGTGGATATAGTGTATCTAGATTTCAGTAAAGCATTTGGCAAAGTTTCTCATGATATCCTTGAGGATAAGCTGGTTAAATGTGGGCTGGATGGTGCAAACATTGGATGGATTCATGGTTGGTTGAAAAATTGTGCCCAACGAGTGCTCGTAAATGGCTCTGTGTCTACTTGGAGGGAAGTCTTGAGTGGAGTGCAGCAGGGCTCAGTCCTAGGCCCGGTGTTGTTCAATGTTTTTATAAATGACCTGGAGGAAGACATAGAGGGGATGCTTATCAAATTTGCAGATGACACGAAGTTAGGTGGGATTGCTAATTCTGAAGAAGACAGGATTCAAAATGATTTAGATAGGCTGGAACAGTGGGCTGAGACAAATAAAATGAATTTCAATAGAGATAAATGCAAAGTCCTACACTTAGGTACAAAAAATCAAAGGCATAGCTATAGAATGGGAGGGACTTGGCTTGACAGCAGCACATGTGAAAGGGATATAGGTGTTCTGGTTGATCACAAGCTAAAGATGAGCCTGCAGTGCGATGTGGCTGTGAAGAAAGCTAATGCAATCTTAGGATGCATTAACAGAAGCATTGTGTCCAGATCACGGGAAGTGGTAGTTCCACTCTATTCTGCTATGGTCAGGCCCCACCTGGAGTACTGTGTTCAGTTTTGGGGACCAGACTTTAGGAAGGATGTTGACAAGCTCGAGCGTGTCCAGAAGAGGGCAACCAGGATGGTGAGAGGGTTGGAATACAAGTGTTACGCCAACAGCTTTATCTACAGCTGAGGCCAACTATATTTTAATGTGAGTTCTGACCAGCTATACCAGGGTCGTGTCCAAACCTAGAGTCCCAGTAATATAGACCACACAGGTGTTTTCCCAAAACAAATAATTTCTTTACTAAGCAATATTAAAGTCACATATACAAAAACATCAGTCTCTCTCTTCACATACGTTCAAGTTTCCTTTAGAGTTACAGAAATAGAAATAAAATAGATTCTCAGTTACTTGGAGGTAGGTAGGTAGCTATTTCGATTTATACTCGCCTGTGTCCAGAAGTCTTGTCTGTTGCAATGGAATGGGGTAGAAAGGAATACCTAGAGGTTTAAACTAAATCACACCTGCTAGAACCGGCTAAACAAGTATGGGTCTCTTTGGCTGCAGTTCCAAAAGATCTTAAAGTAGACAAAGGATTGTTGGATAGATAGCTGGACTTTAGGGGTAGAAAAGAAGATAGAGGTTGTGGAGAAGGGAGGTGGCTAGCAAAGACCTAGGGTTTGGGTCTTTACTTTTATAGTTGAATCTCCAGGTGGGTGGTACCTTGCCAGTCTGTAATCCCACCTACTTACAAGTCCATCCCATAGTTCTTCCCTATTGGTGCACGTGAAAAGGGGCAGGTATGCTATGGGTTGGGTCAATATTTGAAATACTACACTCTATCCCATGGAATGGCATCTGGCCATGTGTGAAATGTCGGCTTCCTGCATCTCCTTTGAAGTACAGATGAATCTTGGCTTTCCCAGGCATAAACAGGAAACTTGCAATACAGATGCAGATCAGGTCCGTGTCCTGCGTGACATCTCGTCCTTTCAGTAATGGGGGAATTCTTCCTCTTAGTCGTTGTTCTCTGCTCACAATGGCGAACATGTGCTTCTTCTTCCCATGATCCTCTCTGAGCTGAATGTGTGCAAGCTATAAACATAAAATGCAGGCAAGGGTTCCCTATGTGAAGTCTCTCACAGTAGGTGATGCAAACAGCTTTCTTTGGCTCATGGTATACAGATGTGTGCACAGTCCTTGTGTTGCGTGTGTAGCAGATATAAAATCATAACTTAGTTCATTTACCAACACAAGTCTTATGAGGAAAGGCTGAAAGAGCTGGGTATGTTTAGCCTGGGAAAGAGAAGGCTTAGAGGGGACATGATTGCAGTCTTCAAGTATTTGAAGGGCTGTCATGTAGAAGATGGAGCGGATCTCTTCTCTCTTGCTCGGAATTGAAAGACTAGATCTAATGTGTGGAAATTACAAGGGAGTTGTTACCGGCTAAATATCAGGAGAAACTTCCTAACTGTAAGATTGGTTGAGCAGTGGAACAGTCTTCCTCGGGAAGTGGTGGATGCTCCTTTGCTGGACGTTTTCAAGCGGAGGCTGGACGACCATCTTTCAGGTATGTTGTAGGGCTGTCTTTCGGCTATGCTCCTGCAGAGTGCAGGGGGTTGGACTAGATGACCTGCAAGGTCCCTTCCAACTCTAACATTCTATGATTGTATGGATGACTGCATTAATATGTGACCCATTTAGAGAACTTAAGGAACTGTGCTGTCTATACTGGTCTGTATACCAACCATCATTTTTCTCTGACAGAATTTTCACTTTTCCTCCCTGCCTTTGCATCCTAATTCCCAGGAGCAGAAGTGGAGGAAGCTCGGTGGGTTGCAGTGAATGTGTGTGTGTGGGGAGGAAAGTTCCATTCTGCAAACTCTGCTTTGCTTATGGGAGGTCACTAGAATGAAACTAGAATGGTAACTAGAATGAAATTTACATTGCCTACTTTATAAAAACTTGGTACTGATAACTCAGACTCCCTCTGCCAATGCAGCATGTGCAGAAGCAGTTTGTAATTTTGCATTCTCATATTGCATCTTTCCCAAATTAACTTGGTTTGAATTAGTTCAGGTTTTGTAGGGGAGGAAGGGAGTTACATAACCAAAAACATTTTCTTCCCATGAAAGAGTTTTCTTGTTGAAAGAGTGAGAATTTCTTCCATGATTCATAATATTGGCATTTTGTTTTAAAGCATTTAAAGTCAACACCTCCAATGTTTGCAACTTGTATCACCACAAGAAAATAACAGGTTCTGTTTTCCCCCCTTGGTTTTGGTTTCTTTCTTTTTTTGGTGAAAATTAGGGGGAAAGAGTGAAGTATGAAGGAAGTTGTGTCTGATGAGGAACAGCTGAGATTTTATGGCCATCTTGCATAAACATTTCTTACCCAGAAACTCTAAGGGAGTGCAGCTCTTTTTCTATAAAGCATAATAATATTAAGTTATCACAGCTGTAACAGTTAAAAAGTATACCATTTGTACCCATCTAGTTCTCATAATACAGCACTGCTGAAGTCAACAAATGGACACATCTGGAGAGTTTCCGAGAAATGTCAGAAGACAGCCTATACCAATATTATACTTTTTTAATTAAAGATTTAGGGGATGAAATTCTATCCTGTGGCTAAAAGCATAAACCCTATGTAGTGTTTAAGAGCTAAGAGATGGAGTGAGGAAGTATCACTTGAGGAACGATGAGAAATGAAAAGGATATATATATATACACACACACACACACACACATTTTCCAGGCAACCCTTTTTTTTGTTCTCTTTCAAAAAGCAGAAAAACTTTCCCAAAAGTTATTGGCCAGCTGGATCCTCTGATTGAGTGCCCCACTGCAAACACCACAGAATCAAGTTGAATGATTCGTGCTAGCCACAAGAACACAACTAGAACCTTTTTTGCTGCTGTTGGAACAGCAACAGCCATCATAATTTACTTCTTGTCTTTAGTGCAGCCCTTTAGTGTGGCGGCATGAGAAAAGGGAAGAGACTGGCAGAGACTGTTATTTACTATCTTGCTTTTTAAAAGAAAAAAGAAAGGGCTACTAAAGAGATTATATTTATTCCTCTTATTTAGGACTTTTCTAACAAGCTTTTCAACAATGTTTGCAAGCATGGTACATAGAAGCAGAGTTCAATAAAACAAATCAGTTTACACTACACATAGGACTATGGCAGTACTAATCAAACCACAAATAGCAAGTACATTAAATACCAAAGGCCTGTATGAACAAAGGGGCCCATAAAGCCCTCTTCAGAATGCCAAGGACTAGGATCCTATGAAACACAGTAGGAAACTGGTTTCAAAGTTTTGGAGGCCACCTCCAGGTATGCAAGATGTTGAAGCAGGCAAGGAAGAATATAGTGTCATGAGAAGTATGTTTAGTAGAAACAGCCATATTATTTAAAATTGTGCAATACTGTAAAACTGCATTCGAAATTAAGTATTTTGGTTTTTGCAGCCACTTCTGCATTGTAACGAAAGACAAACTTCAATCACTCTGCATTGACAAACTTAGATCCTATAAGGACTTCCAGGAGTCACTTCATTTTCCATGCACCCCCTTCCTGTAGTGACAATGTGGAAGAACCACCAGTAGGATTAGGGCTGGTGTGGTAAGGTGACCCTTATTCCAGTTTACAGCACTTTGGCAACTAAATTCATAGCTATTAAGTACAGGATTACTTTGTACTCTTCGTCATTCAGCCCTCCTAATAAGAACTCCAGGTGCAGGTAGTAGCCCCCAAGCCAGTATCACTCAGTAGATTGTCAGATGCGACCAAGAATCATTCGTCCTGGGAGGCTGCACCTAAAATTGAGGAGCGTATAAAGAAGGAAGAGGAAAGGGGGCTTTAGCAGAAGGGAACCAGGCTTGGGGGCATAGCCGCCACTGTAAGTAGCCCCCCCTTTCAGTGACTAAGAGGCACATATGAAAATACTGTTGTTGTTTGTATTGTGGATTTTTAAAATTAAACCACATTCACTTTATAAAGGTATCTTGCCTCTGTGAATTTTCTTGACTATCCAAATCCCTTAAAGGGCCTCTACCTCAGGCAAAACAGCCTTTGGCATGCACTATTTTTCTTCTCCTGGCAGCATTCATACCCTCTCCCCTTTTCTTGCTTCCATCTCCCCTTTCAACCAAGCTTTCTTTTATCCGCTTCCCAGTCTTCCTAGCCATGTGCTCAATCCAGTTTCGGCCGGTTCCACATGCGGTTAGGAGAGGTACCTGAGCTTCGCTCCCAAACACAATAGAAGCTTGGATTCTAGTTCCCAGCCAATCGGGAAGCTAGGGTCTCCAGGAATAATCTAATCAGTGTAAATAGACTATTCACGGGTGTGGGGTGTGTGTGGGTGTGTTTTCCTCGGGGCATATAAGCCGGCCTGCGAGCCAGCTTCTTTGTCTTGTTCTTCTCCAAATAAAGTAAGAGAGCTGAATTCACTAAGTAAGTCTCACTACTTTTCAGTGGCGACGAAGGTGGCATTCTACCTCCCATGAACAACGACCAGCAAGAAGAGCCAATCCTTGCATCGAGCCCCAGCACCGAGATCACGGCACGGCACTCTGTTTTGTGCCCCACTTCTCCGGTTTCCGCTCACCGCACTGTTCCAGGCTCCGCACCTTGCACTGCTGACCCTGAGCACAGCATCACATCACCGCCAGCTGCCGCCGCCGCTCACAAACTACGCACATCTCCTCCACAAATCTGTAACATGGCAGCCAGCCAGGGCACCATTTCAGAGTTCAACGCAGCCTATCCTGAACAATGGGAAACGTGGCTAGAACATCTGGAAAACCATCTTGAATTCCATTATGTCAGCGACGCCGGTAAGAGAAGGGCCTGGCTTCTCAGCACGTGCGGCATTGAGACACTGCGGTTGCTGAAGGACCTGATCAGCCGACGGACCACGAAAGAGGAGACTTATGAGGTCTTGGTAAAAGCCCTGATGGACTACTTTGCTCCCAAGCCCACTAAGATTGCTGAGTGCATCACTTTCTTTGCGCGCATCCAGAATCCAGACAAGACCGTGATGGATTTCTTAGCCGGGCTCCATTGGGCTGCCACCCGCTGTGCATTTCCAAGCCTGGCAGACACGCTAATGAACAAGTTTGTAGTGGGCCTCCGGGAACTGAAGCTCCACAGGAAATTGGTCAGCCGTGATGATCTGACGCTCGACATAGCCTTCAAGGAGGCAGCAGCCTAGGAAAAGACACACCAAGACAGTCACGGCAAAGACGGTACATCACACAGATGCTTCGGCTGCCTCTGATGGGTCTGACAAGGAGAAGGTTCTACAGGTTTATCATCCTTCACAGCATCCAGCATGTCCAGCGGGATCATCAGGCAACAAGGGTTTCACGTCTTCAACCCCCTGCGCCAGGACCTGCAACAAGGCTGGACACCTGGCAAGAGTTTGCCGCTCCAAGGGAAGACGGCAGAAGACAACGGCGCAGCTCGATGCATCGGAGCTCCACACCATTTTGGACCACCATCAACGGCACCAACTAATGGTATGTAACTTACCCCCTGACGGCCCATACAAAGTGCATGTGACTGTCCATATTGAAGGGTCCCCCTGTAAGATGGAAGTCGACTCGGGCTTGACTTATTCTATAATCTCGGCCGATACCCTCCGTTCTCTATGCCCATGTGGAGGGCCCCGGTTGCACAGCCACAGGGTCTCATGTTGCAGGACTTTAATAAGAACCCTGTGGTGGTCTGTGGCTGGGGTAAGTTTCGGGTCCAGTTCCAGGACTTTTCGGGACTACTGGACCTCTTGGTGATGGAGGAGTGCTTGTCCAGTTTATTGGGACTGTCATGGTTCGTGCCCCTGGGACTGAAATTGACGGGGACTCACCAGATCCGGACGAGGGATTTTGAAGTGGTTTGCCAGGAGTTCCCCAAGGTGTCTGATGGGTCCCTAGGGCGGTACACCGGGGCCTCGATTTCTCTGGACCTTGATCCAAACGTACGCCCCATCTGCATTAAGGCATGGCTCCTTCCCATTGCAATGAGGGCCAAAATAGAGGCTGAGTTCGACCGCCTCGTCGAGCAAGGGGTGTTGGAACCGGTCGTGTCCGCGTGCTGGGAGACCCCCATCGTCACGCTGGTCAACCCGAATGGTGACATCTGTATATGTGCCAATTATAAGTGCACTATCAACAAAGCCTTGCAGGACCACGCTTACCTGGTCCCAGTGGTAAGCCACATCTTAGCTTGCCTTGTGCGGGCCAAGGTCTTTGGTAAGCTAGATTTGGCGCAAGTTTACCAGCAGTTGCTGGTAGAAGCGGCTGCAGCCGAGGCACAAACCATCACTATGCACAAGGAGGCATTTCGAGTGACTAAACTGCATTTCGGTGTATGTGTAGCCCCAGGGATTTTCCAGTCATTCATGGATTCTCTCCTCAAAAGCATCCCAGGAGTACAACCTTTTCTAGATGATATCATCATTGCAGCACCTTTGCTGTCCGGCTCTGGGCAGTGCTCCAGCGGTTCGACTCCGCTGGCCACAAGGTGAAGAAAGAAAAGTGTCTCCTTGGGGTGCCGCACATCAAGTTCCTGGGGTTTGCGGTGGATGCCCAGGGTACCCACCCCACTTACGGTAAAGTTCGGGCAATTACGGGGGGCACGGCTCCCACTTCCAAATCTGAACTGCAGGCTTTCTTGGGCCTGCTCAATTTTTATCATGCTTTTCTCCCCTTGAAAGCCCCGGCACTGTCTCCTGGACAAAGATGCGCCCTGGGTCTGGATGCCTGCTCATGCAATGGCATTCCAGGGGGTCAAGGATTTGCTAATTTCTAACTCCGTCCTGCACCATTTCAACGAGGCACTACTGGTGGTCCTTGCCTGCGACGCTTCTCCATATGGGGTTGGGGTGGTCCTGGGTCACCGGTTGCCGGCCGGCCGGGAGGTCCCGGTTGCCTACTACTCTAGGACCTTGTCTCCTGCGGAGTGCAACTACGTGCAGATAGACAAGTAGGCGCTAGCGATAGTGGCTGGGGTAAAAAAATTCCACCACTATCTCTACGGCCGGGCCTTCACAATGGTGACGGACGATAAGCTTCTTCTGGGTCTCCTGGCTCTGGATCGTTGGACTCCGCAGATGGTCTCCCCCAGGGTTCTACGGTGGTCCATTTTCATGGTGGGGTACAGCTACGACCTTGTGCATCGCCTCGGGAAAGCCATTGGACATGCCGATGCCCTCAGCCACCTGCTGCTGCCCGTCACAGACCCTGACCCCACTCCCACACACATGATCGCCCTCGTGGAGTCACTCGCTGATCGCCCAGTTCATGTGCTGGTGGCCTCCCGCTTCATGGGCCGGGACAAGGTTCTCTGTCGGGTCCTGGACTGGGTGGGGAGGGGATGGCCTACGGCCAAGCAGGGCCCCGAATTCATGCCGTTTGTCACCCGGAAAGATGAACTGTCTACCTACAAAGGGTGCCTGATGTAGGGTGGCCGGATGGTGATACCTGCCCCACTACAGCAGCGAGTCTTAGCGGCTCTACACAAGCACCACCCCGGGGTCGTGAGGATGAAGGTGTTAGCACGGAGCTATGTCTGGTGGCCTGGCCTTGATCAGGACATTGAGGACATGGTAAAATGATGTCAGCCTTGCCAGGTCTCTCGCCCCAACCCACCTAGGGCTCCAGAGAGAGCCTGGGAGTCCTCACACCGCCCCTGGTCTCGACTCCACCTAGACTTTGCGGGGCCGTTCCAGGGGCAGCTGGTTTTTATCCTTGTGGACTCTTTCAGCAAGTGGCTAGAGGTCGTCCCAGTTCCATCCACCTCCTCGAGATCTGCCATCAAGGCCATGTGGTGGATCTTCAGTGCCCAGGGTATCCCGGACACCCCGGTAACAGACAATGGCACTGCATTCACGTCTGGGGAATTCCAGGACTTTACATCCTACTATGGAATTCTACATGTGCGGTCAGCTCCATTCCACCCCGCCACAAACGGCCAAGCGGAGCGCATGGTCCGAACCACCAAGGATGCACTCTGATGGCTCGACTCAACCGACTGGGACTACAAGTGGGCTTCCTTCCGGGACTGGGACTGGGACTACAAGTCAGCCAATGAACCACACCACACTCAACAACAGGGTGCAGTCCAGCCAAATTACTCCTGGGTCGCCGCCTCACGACAAGTCTAGATCGACTGCATCCAGACCGGGCCCCCAAATGCGAACTGGTCATGGAGGACCAGGAAGCCGCTCAAGGGTTCTTCCCTGAAGACCCAGTGTACATGCGGAACTACGCCAAGGGCCCGCCATGGATCCCGGTGCGAGTTGTGTGAATCAAGGGCCCCCGTTCCTACGAGGTCTACTGTGAGGACGGTATGGTGCTCCAGAGGCACATCAACCAAATGCGCTGGCAAGTGCTCCCTCTGGAACCAGAAGACACCGAGGAGGCTGACCCAGGTGAGACTACTGAACTACCACCCGCTCGAGTGATAGCCGGCCAACTGCAAACCATGACCCTGGTGCTCCCGGACCAGCCCGCAGCTGCACTGGCTGCCTCGGATGAGCCTCTGGGAACAGCACCCGCTTCTCTGGCGCCGGCCAACTCTCCACCGAGAGCATCGGCACTGGTGTCCCCCATCGCCCCAGCAACACGCTGCTCTACTAGGGAGTGGAAGGCTCCAGCATACCTATAGGACTATGTATGTGGGTGTCTTTCGGACCAAGGGGGAAGGGGTGTTGTGTCCTGATCTAGCCATGTGCTCAATTCAGTTTCGGCCGGTTCCACATGCGGTCAGGAGAGGTACCTGAGCTTTGCTCCCAAACACAATAGAAGCCCGGATCCTAGTTCCCAGCCAATCGGGAACCTAGGGTCTCCAGGAATAATCTAATCAGTGTAAATAGACCATTCACGGGTATGGGGTGTGTTTGTGTGTGTTTTCCTTGGGGCATATAAGCCGGCCTGCGAGCCAGCTTCTTTGTCTTGTTCTTCTCCGAATAAAGTAAGAGAGCTGAATTCACTCCCAGTACGTTTCATATTTATAGCCCACCTTTCTCTCCAGTGGGAACCGAAAGCAGTCTAAATCACTCTCCTGTCTTTCATTTTACTCTCACAACAACCCTGTGAGATAGCTTAGGCTGAGAAAGAGTGATTTTGAACCTGGGTCTCCCAAATCCTAGTCTGACATTCCATCCACTGCACCACACTGGCTCTCAGCTTTTACGTTCCCTCATAGCCTCTCTCTGGGGAAGGTTGTGCAGTAACATGTCACTCATATGAGTTGTGTGGAGGTTGTTGCTGAGCCCAGGTGAGTTGTGTTGCATCGAGTTGTCTAGTAGCTAACTGCATGGTATCTAGTTGCCCTGTGGTTGTGCTAGGTCTGGCCCAATGCGGGGAGGGGCTGTGGCTCAATGATGGAGCATCTGCTTTGTATGCAGAAGATCCCAGATTCAATACCCAACATCCCCAATTGAAAGAACCAGGTAGTCGGTGCTATGAAAGATCTCTGTCTGTGACCCTAGAGAGATGCTGTCAGTCTGAATAGACATTTCTGACCTTCATGGACTAATGGTCTGATTCAGTATAAAGGAGATTTATGTGTGTGTTCAATGAGTTTTTCTTCCAGGACAGGAGGGGAGGGAAGGGGGACATGGGGGACTGGGAGGTCAATATAGCTCTGAAAAACATCCTTCTCTCTGCCTTTTACTGACAGAAACCAAGGCTTGAAAGCTGTTGATATTGTTATGGTTACCTAGCAACCTGTGCAATCCTCACTGAGACTGTAGAAGTCATTCATTTTTTAAAGGTACAGGGGCTGCTTCTATTATTTTTCAGGGCTAACAGCCTAATATACTTTTTTAATTTTTTTTGGGGGTGGGGGGCTTTCCTTAGGCTTAAAGAAAGACTTGGATTGTCTGTCCAGGGTCCCAGTTTCTGGACTTAAGCATCCACAGATGGGGACATATTGAGAACTAGATATATTGACAAGCAGAAACCCTCCCTGTTATTTCTTCTTTCCTTTCCCTGCAAGTCCCTATGGCCTTTTGCCTTTTCCTGCTTCCTCCTCTCCTTCTACAAGCCAATGTACCTTTATCTGCCTCCATCTTCAATTTTCCTTCCTTCCCTCTGGAAGCCTCACCCTCAGAAAACTATCACACAGTTGCATAGTCCCAGCTGCTGGGGCTGGTTACCTAGTGGGGAACCTGCAAGGACATGTAGGGAATTCCCTGTATTCCCTTTCCCCACACTAATTCATCTTTTCCTCTTCATGGAAAACTCCATATCCTCATCCTTCTCTGCTTCCTTCCCACCCACCTTTTATCTGCTCCCATCTTCTGCTTTATTTATTATTTACTGACTTCATTGCTACCTAATCTTTCTCCCCAGCAGTGACCAAAAGCAGATTACATCGTTTTCCTCTCCTCCATTTTATCCTCACAACACGGGTGGCCTGGGAGGGGAAAATACTGGAAAAGGTACCCTCCCTCAGCCTGCTTAACCAATTGATCAGGGGGCTTGGGTGGGCTGGGGGCTGCCTCTCTGATCCGCCTCATCTTGCATGAGGTTGAAGAAGAAGAAGAAGAAGAAGAGATTGGATTTATACCCCGCCCTTCACTACCCGAAGGAGTCTCAGAGCGGCTTACAAACTCCTTTCCCTTCCCCTCCCCACAACAGACACCCTGTGAGGTGGGTGGGGCTGAGAGAACTCTGACACAAACTGCTCTTTTTCAAGAACAGCTGTGCCAGAGCTTGTGACTGACCCAAGGTCACATCAGCAGGTGCAAGTGGAGGAGTGGGGAATCAAACCCGGTTCTCCCAGATTAGAGTCCGCACACTTAACCACTACACCAAACAATGCAGCGAAGCTGGAGGCTGCATTCCACATGACTCAGATGGGGTGGGTGCTACCTCCCTCACCTTGCATGCGGTTTGGCGAGATCAGGTGCCCAGCCCCCATTGCCTTGCCTCAGGCATGTTGGGCTCCACCTCCACCACTTAGGATAGGGCTCCACTGGGCTGGGTATTGGACATTGGCTGTGAGGCATTTGCGAGCTATTTCATGGATAAAGTCTTATTGCTTCACCGCGACCTCCCCACCACAGTTGAAACAGTGAGTGAACTCGAGGCCCTGAGCATGTCTTCAGTTTCGGTTCTGGATCATTTCAGCCCACTTAGTCTGGAGGAAGTCGACAGATTGCTCTTGACCATACGTCCAACCACATGCAGCCTGGAGAGGGTGAGGTTTCAGGAGGCGTGGGACCTTGGACAGGTACAAAGCCATAGACTCCACCCTCCAAACCAACTATTCCCTTCTGGGAACCATCGTTGCCAATCTCCAGGTGAGGGCTGGAGATCACTCAAAATTACAACTGTTCTTTAGGTAGCAGAGATCAGTTCCTCTGGAGAAAATGGTGGACTCAGTGTCATTATACCCTGCTGAGGTCACCACAGCAAATTGACACTGAGTGTCCAAGGCCGAGGCACCCACCCAGAGCCTCTTTCTATAGGTCGTTGTATTTATTTCCACAATGGGCCTTTTCCCTAGTGCCATAATATTGCACACACTTTTGAAATTCAGTGGAGGTGAAGGCCGTGCCATTGTCAGTTACCAGGGAGTCTGGGATACCCTGGGAGCTGAAGATCCACCACATTGCGTGGATGGCCAAGCGGGATGAAGTGGAGGGAACCAGCACTACCTCCAGCCACTTAGTGTAAGCATCTATTAATATAAAGAAGATCTGACCCTGAAACGGCCCCGCAAAATCCAAATGTAGCCATGCCCATGGCTTGTGAGAGGACTCCCATGGCTGCACCGGGGCTTTCGGAGGCTCTGGTAGTGACTCCTGACATTTATGGCATCACTTCACCTTGTCCTTAATTTCACCGTCCAACCCCAGCAACCACACATAGCTCTGGGCTAATAATAATAATAATAATAATAATAATAATAATAATAATAATAATAATAATAATAATAATAATAATAATAATAATAATAATAATAATAATAATAATAATAATAATAATAATAATAATAATAATAATAATAATAATAATAATAATAATAATAATAATAATAATAATAATAATAATAATAATAATAATAATAATAATAATAATAATAATAATAATAATAATAATAATAATAATAATAATAATAATAATAATAATAATAATAATAATAATAATAATAATAATAATAATAATAATAATAATAATAATAATAATAATAATAATAATAATAATAATAATAATAATAATAATAATAATAATAATAATAATAATAATAATAATAATAATAATAATAATAATAATAATAATAATAATAATAATAATAATAATAATAATAATAATAATAATAATAATAATAATAATAATAATAATAATAATAATAATAATAATAATAATAATAATAATAATAATAATAATAATAATAATAATAATAATAATAATAATAATACTTTCCATTTATTAATCACTTTCCTCAGTGGGCTCAAAGCGATGTACAGTTACTCAAATATAGACAAGGGACTAACAATGTTTGTAGGGGATAGGGAAGACAACATATATATTCATTTTTAACTGCACACGCCGATACTGCCCCGGTGTAGAACGTCTTCTTCGCTGGCTTCGTCGTTTTCCGGCACGGATGCTTGCTGCTCAGGCTCCAGGACCCGTATGTCTGTCGCCACACTGCCACCGCCAGAACGTCCGTTGCAGGAGTTTGATCTGTAGCCGGCAAGCTGTTTTGCCTTTACAAGCCGTGACCATCGACGTTCGACCGTCAGCTAACGCCCTCCCAGAAGGAAGATTGGCGTGCCCGCCCTCGCTAAGGAGCGGTTCCCATTTTATCTACTCGCCGGAGCTTTCGAATCGCTGGGTGGACGATGAGCTGGGGACAACAGGCTGGCTGCTCACACCAGCACGGGGCTTGAACTGACACAGTTCAGATGTTAAGGCAGTGGGATATACCCACTGTGCTAGATCCATTGCCAATCCCTGGGTGGTTCTTGTGCAGGGCACTGAGTACTTGTTTTTGTAGAGGTGTGGGGATCACCACCTGGCTGCCCCACAGCAGGCACCCCTTGTGGGAGGACAGCTCATCCCTGCAAGATGAGAATGCAGTGAACTCTGGTCCCACCTGGCCCACAGGCCACCCCCTCCCCACCCAATCTAAGACCCAGGAGAGGATGAGATCCCAGGCAGTGTGGCGTGACACATCTGCCACCAGGACCAGGCGATCAGGCAGGGACTCCAGAAAGGCGATGTGGTGAGCTAGAGTCGGGTCGGGATTGGAGGACGGCAACAGGAGGTGGCTCAGAGCATTGGCATGGCCTATCGCTTTACCGGGGCGGTGAATGAGCGAGTAGTGGTACCCCTCCAGGAAGATCGACCAGTGCAGCACTCTGGGAGACAGCATTTATGGGGTCTGGTGGTCTGGGGCAAGTAGGCCCAAGAGGGGCTTGTGGTCCAATATGACTGTAAAGGGCCATCCATACACGTAATTGTGAAATTTTTTCATGCCGGCAACTATCGCCAGGGCCTCTTTATCTATTTGCACGTAGTTGCACTCTGCTGCAGATAAGGTACGAGAGTAGTAGGCAATGGGAACCTCATGGCCATCTGCCAACCTGTGCCCCAGGACTGCCCCCACCCCATAAAGAGAAACATTGCAGGCCAACACCACCGTCAGGGTCTTGTCAAAGTGGGTGAGGACCGCATTCGAGGATAACAGTTCCTTTACCACCTGGAAGGCAGCGATATGTTTGGGACCCCAGACCCAGGGAGCATGCTTGTCGAGGAGGTGGTGAAGCGGCTCCGCCATGGCTGCCTTGTGGGGCAAGAATGAATGGTAAAAATGTAAAAATCTAAGAAGGCTTGCAGTTCCACCTTGAAGAGGGCGTAGGTGCATGAACGATGGCTCGTATCTTGTCTTCCATGGGGTGGATTCCCTGGGCATCCATGGCAAACCCCAAGAATCCATGGCACCCCCAGGAGGCATTTTTCCCGCTTTACCTTCAGGCCGGCGGTGTCGAAGCACTGGAGCACCATCCGGAGCCGGGCCGCAAAGGTCTCGGAGTCGGAAGCCATGATTAGAACATCATCAAAAAATGGCTGGACTCCTGGGATGCCTTTGAGGAGATAGTCCATGAAACTGTAGCCGCTTAACTCTGAAAGCTCCCCTGTGTGTAACTATAGTCTGGGCCTCTGCGGTGGCTTTGTCCACTGGTAGTTGCTGGTAAGCCTGGGCCAAGTCAAGTTTACCGAAAACCCATGCCCCTGCCAATGAGGCCAAGACGTGGCTGACCACCGGTACCGGGTACTCATGGTCCTGAAGTGCCTTATTAATTGTACACTTATAATCAGCACAAATCCTGACATCCCCGTTGGGCTTCACCGGGGTGACTATGGAGGTTTCCCACCGGGCATGTGGCACGGGCTCTAGCACCCCTGTTCCACAAGGCAGTCTAGCTTGGCCTCGATCTTGGGCCTTAATGCAAATGGGGGCCACCTAGCCTTCATTCTGATGGGCCTCACCATGGGGTCTAGCTCAAGCATAACCAGGGGTCCAGAGTAGCGGCCGAGCGTGCCATCGAACACCCCTGGAAATTCATCACAGACTGAGGTAAAGTTCTGCGGCCATACGTGATTCACGCCCATCACTCCAAAACCCATGAGAGTCCCAGCAGGCTCGTGAGCCTCCCTTCCACCACCAGCAATTCTAAGAGTCCGTCAAAG
Source organism: Gekko japonicus (assembly GCF_001447785.1). Taxonomy (NCBI): domain Eukaryota; kingdom Metazoa; phylum Chordata; class Lepidosauria; order Squamata; family Gekkonidae; genus Gekko; species Gekko japonicus. Next base: position 693,275 of record NW_015164667.1, on the reverse strand, counting down.
TCTTTGTACTGCACCCTGAACTTGCCCCACCCCTTGATGGCCACCAGGTTCTTTTGAAAGTCCTGCAGTGTTAGGCCCCGTGGCTGCTGAAGGAAGGCCCCCCACCGAGGGCAGAGTTTCAGCAGGGTTTCTGCTGAGATTATAGAGAAAGACGAACCCGTGTCCAATTCCATTTTACAGGGGGACCCCTCTATTAACACTGTAACATGCATGTTGTTGGAGATGTCAGGGGGCACGTTCAGTACCTGTTGCTTCTGGTGGTTGATGGTTAAAGTATGCAGATCCATTGCCTCATTGTGGGTGGACATCTTCCATCAGGTCCCTCGGGATCAGCAGGCATGGGCGATGTGTCCTTGTTTGCCACAGAACCGGCAACCGGCTTTGTGAAAATGGCAGGACCTCTGTTCATGCACTTCCCTGCAGCTGGCACAGGACGCCTGGTTGACCAGCTTCTTGGGATGCGTGGTTCCTGATGCTGGTGGTCGTGGATTCCAATGAGCGGGGTGGTGTACTTGCAAGATTCCCTCCTTATCTTAGGCGTCAGAGGCCGGAGATGCACTTGTGGTTTGGACCACATGGCTGCAGCGCTCGTGATGTGATTTCTCGTATGCCGTGGCTTCCCTAAGGGCCTTGTCCAGGGTCAAATCGTTGTGGCTAGCGAGCTTGCGGTGTAGCTTGGGCTCCCAGAGGCCCACAATGAACTGGTTCATCAGCATGTCGCTGAGGCTGGGGAATTCACAGTGGGTGGCCACACAGCGAAGGCCCGCCAGGAAGTTGGTTGCAGTTTTATTGGAGTCCTGGATGCGCACAAAGAAGTCTAAGCGCTGCACCATTTTGGTCGGCTTTGGCACGAAGTGATCAGTGAGTGCCTTCTCTAGCTCTGTGTAGGTGGCCTCTTTAGGAGATTTTTGGGGCTAGCAGATCTTTCAGTAGCCAGAGCGTCTCAATCTTGCATGAGCTGAGCATTAGGGATTTCTTCTTACCCTCGACCATGATGTTGTGGAAGCCGACATAGTACTCCAGTCACTCGATCCACGTTTCCCACTGCTCAGGATGTGCAGCATTGAATTCGGGGAGGTTACCCGGAGTGGCAGACATGACTTGGGCAGCAGCATGTGGCTGAGTGTTGCCTGCAGCGGTGCAGGGCGCGGGGACCGGAGAAGCGGTGCACAGTGTGGTGCTGGACCCAGGGGCAGTGATGTGGGGCACGGCATCCTGGTGATCGGATCGCAGTGCCGTGCTCATGTCAGCATTGGAGTCCGGCTTGCTCATCGGGATCCCACCTTCATTGCCAGTGTAAAGTACTGAGACTGATGCATATCGTTGTGATTTCTGCTCATACTTTATTAGTGAAAAGAGAACTTGAGATACTTGCGGGACCCGAAGGTCCACTTATATTCCCGATCAAACTACACCCAACACATACACCCATTCCCGTGATAGGCTATATACAATAGTACTTTCCCGCATTGGTTTCATTTAGGATCCGGACTGGATAAACTGGCGAGTTCTAGGATCCTCTGCTTCTATTGCTGTTGGATGCAAAGCTCAGCTTGTCCACCCAGCCACGTGTGAGCTCGACCGCGTGTGCAGTCTCGCTTGGTACGCAACAATATCTAAACATACAGTTAATATGCTGTATATATGCTTAGTCAAAGGACTAAGGAGGCAATGGGTTTGTATTTATGGAAGATCATGATGTCCCACTATAATGGTTTCAGTATTTTTTTTAAAAGATCTTGAACACATTTAGGCTGAACTCCAGGGCTGCAGTGGCTCAAGTGGTTAAGATGCTGAACTGCAGACTGGAAGGTCGGTAGTTCAGCAGTTTGAGACCCAAGTGCCGCATGACAGAGTGAGCTCCTGTCTTTGGTCCTAGCTCCTGCCAACCTAGCAGTTTGAAAGCAACAAATTGCAAGTAGATAAATAAGTACCGCTTCAGTGGGAAGGTAACAGCATCCCGAGTGTCTTGGCATCTAGTCATGCCGGCCATATGACCATGAAAATGTTTTTGGACAGCACTGGCTCTTCGGCTTGGAAACGGAGATGAGCACCACATCCCTAGAGTCAGATTTGACAGGCTTTTGAGCAAGGGAAACCTTTACTTTTATCTTTTACCAGAAGACTGCGGCTTTGAAGAGGCAAATATCAGTATTCACATAACATGCTTTTTCCATAGATGATTATGTGAAGCCTATGTATTTGTACTCTCTTGAACTGTGGCATTTACTTGGAAAATGAACCCACTGAATGCAATCAGCAAAAAACTTTGTAGTACCTTACTGTCGCATAAGCTCTAGTAAGCCACAAATCATTTCTTCAGATACATGAAATCAGGTGGCAGGAATGTATACTTGGGTACAAAGAGAAAATGTATACATGATAAGAACATAAGAGACGCCAATGTTGGATCAGGCCAAAGGCCCATCCAGTCCAACACTCTGTGTCACACAGTGGCCAGAAATACCAGTGCCATCAGGAGGTCCAGCAGTGGGGCCAGAACATTAGAAGCCCTCCCACTGTTGACCCCCCCCCCAAGCACCAAGAAGACAGAGCATCACTTGCCCCAGAGCCCCTAGCTATACCTTGTGGCTAATAGCCACTGATGGACCTCTGCTCCATATGCTTATCTAATTCCCTTTTGAAGCCGTCCATGCTTGTAGCACCCACCACTTCCTGTGGCAGTGAATTCCATGTGTTAATCACTCTTTGGGTGGGAACATATAACAAAAATGCATTGTGCTTCTTTTTTATATATATTTTTTATTGCTTTTATACTACACACTACATAGAAACAAAAGGTGGGTAAACACTAACTGACTACAGGTGATAGGACAGCATTACTAAAAGAAAGGCTAACAGGAGTTTTATATATATTGCTGGTGGTAAACGCTTATTCAAGTTTCTCATATTAAGTCATACATGAGTGAAGCTTCTTTTCAGTTTATAACAGTACGTAAAAGCTTAAAGTGTAAGTATTTGCTCTGAGCAAGTAAGCAAGATAATTATCTCTTCAAGTGCTTATATCTCAGTTACATTCTCTTCTTATTTCTTCTTGCCTTCTTTTTATCTTTATCAAAGTCAGTTTTGCCTTTGGGCAATTTGGGTGCAGCTTCTCCCAATTCTGATGAGGAATCTTCTTCAGATGAACTGGCTGTATCCAATTCTGAACTTCTTGAGCCACGCGAGCTGTATTCTCCTTCTTCTTGATTACTCTTCTCTTCTTCTGCTATTTCCTTTGGTAGTCCTTGAACTTTCCTCAAAAATCGTTTTGCTTTATCAACAGAGTCAATCTACTTGAATGTTAATCCTTTCAGCAGAAGGCATCTGTAGTTTATTGATTTCTTTTGTAGAAATGTAGTTAAATTTTTATAATATCTTCGCTTCTTTCTGATTTCAAATGGTACATCCTTTAGAACTCTTATTTCCAGCTCTTTAATCTTCAAGATGTTTTCATTGGTAGCTTTGAGAACCGTGTCTCTTGTAGACCATTTCGAGAATCTGACTATAATTTCCCCAGGCAGGTTTCTCTTTTTTATGTATTCGGGGTATGATCTATAGACCACATCCAGATCGCTTAATAACTCTTCACATTTCATACCTTTCATTGGGGCTAATGCTTCAGTAAAGATTTCTTTGAGATTCTCACCACTTTGTTCTGAAACATCTTGGAACCTCAGCACATAGGCTGATTTTTCTGCTTGAAGCCTAAGGATTTGTTCTTTATCAGAGGTTCTTTCTTTTTGTAATCGGTCCACTTTTTGATCAAGTACAGATGTTTTAAAAACAACCTTTTTGACTGCATTAGAGTTCTTTACCATCTGTTTTTGGAGTGTTTCAAAATTTTGTTTGACATTTGTCATTTGGTCCAGTAGGGGTCACAGTGCTACAGCTAACGTGGCTGAAAAGTCTGTACTGGCTTCCGGTTTCACTCCCAGAGATGACGTTTTGCCAGCACCTGAAGGAAGCTTCCACAGCACCATTTTTTCCTGTTGACTCATTGTTTTCTTTTCCCGGGAAGTTTGTAAAAGTTCTTAAGAGGGTTTATCATTGTTTGCTTTGCATGGCAATGCACTTGCTCATTCAAATAACGTTTTTCTGGACTCTTTCCCCCATTCCGATAAGGCTTTAAATTATAGTTTCGATTTTGTTGGGGGGGGATATTGCTCCCTTCCCTATCCCTGGTGTATGTGTGTGAGGGTGTCGGAGCCCATTTAAAAGTTCATGCGCTTGATGCAAATTCACTCATATTTCCTCCGGTATCGTTAAATTGCCGAGATGTCTTGCATTTTCACTAAAGCTCCTGAACCCTTGATCGGTGTGCGCCTCTTGGTACCATGATGGCACTGCAGCGGTAGGACCTTTAGGGCAAAGTGTGCCTCAATCCCTTGGCATCGCGCTTCGGGAGTGGCACTACTCGAGCTCCATGGCTGAGGGGTCCTCTGTGGGGACCCCAGGGGGGAACCGGCACAGCTGGATCCCCTCCTAGCTGCCATGGAACAGGCCGCACAGTACGGAGCTTGCCGGTGCACGCCTGCTAGGCGAGAAGCCGAAACCGGAAAAACCATTGTGGTTCTTCTTGTGGGACATGCAAGTACTGGTTCATCCACACTGCCTTGGGCTGTTTTTCAAACTGATTAGTTTCAATATGTGTGTGGTTTCTAGTCATCTGTGAGAAACTGCCACATTTTTAAAAATGCAGCAGCATGGAAGCAAAGCACACACAAAGGTTTTTTTTTAAATGCAGCAGCATGGAAACAAAGCACACATAAAGGTATTTTGAAGGAACGACTTGGACTCTATAGGGTTAGGGTGAAAGCATATATGACGAGTTCCATGCATAAAACTCCAGATGTGTTATTTGGCTCCCAGAAGCAGCTGCTGGGGGTCCCAGTATGGATCAGGTCCATGGCAATGGGAAAGGGAAGGAAGTGATTACCCCTTTCCTTCTACGCTCTTTTCCTAATCAAAAATGCCCTTCAGTGGCCTTAATTCCTAGTAAAGAAAACTGTTACTCAATACTGCAGCTGTGAACAACATTCTTTTCTGCCTCCTGCTGATTTTTAGAGCCAAATTACATACCTGAAGTTCCAGCTCCTGAACTCCACTGACATGCTTAATTTGGCCACTAAGCATTTCTCCTTCTGTCATGGCAATGTAACCCATGGGGCCAAATGTGCATTCTCTCTCTCTCTCTCTCTCTCTCTCTCTCTCTCTCACACACACACACACACAGAGCGCAAGGGGAGCTGCACCTGGCCCCCTCACTGTTGCTCTTCAGGAGGTAGTTGAAGACAGTTATTTATCATTGCATTTCACTGATTATGTTTTATTTATTGTCAGTCCTAATTGGAGTTTTTTAATTGTGACCCCGTGTGTTTTTATAATTGTTGTTTGATTCATATTCTTTTTATTCTGTTTTTATAATTTTTTTTAATATTGTAAGCTCTGCAAGGGAGACAGGCAGTTAATAAATGTTTAAAATAAAGAAGTAAAGGTGGTGTTTAAACATTTTAATTAATAAATGTGAGACAAGTGAATCTAGGAATAAAAGGGTTAAGACAGCATAATGCATTTCAAAACAAGTAATGAACTACACCCCTGAGGACAAGAGGTAGACTCATCCATTATCTTTTAAAAAGGGGGGGTGAGATGGTGCCTAAGAGGGGAGCCCTGTGACCTGGTCTCTGGGGTATTATCAGGCTCCTTGTAGGAATGCCAACTTTTAAATTGGTCCATCTAGCCTCCCCTTTAATATCAGTTTGATCAGCAAGCAATTATCAGGTTCTGTTATTTAATTTCATCCCATGAAAAGCTTCAGCTGCCCATTCCCACTCATTAAACCTCTTTCCCCAGTCCTCTCCAACCCCCCATCCAGTTGGCAGCCTTAGCTCCTTGGGCTCTCTCATATGGCTCTAAGAACCTTTTAAATCTGTAGTTACTGTGCACTTTGTAATAAATAGATGTATTTTGTTCTGTGTTTTGCTGCTCAGCCTTCTAGGTGCATGTCTCAGAACCTTTACCACATACCACTTCAGTCATTTTCAGCCTCTAGAAATTGCATGCTCACCTACTTACAGTTAGATCCACCACTACAGTGGTGTAGCTTGTCATGTACTTGAGCTAAGGCTGAAGCAAGTCAGTATTCCTCACACTGGGGATGTGAGGCAGGCAGACTGCAATAAAAAAAAACACCCTTTTGTCCCCTGCCTGGGATATACTCAGGAAAGTGTAATGCTTCTAGCATTTTATTTAATTATTTTATTTTATAAAAGGGCCACCAAGGTAGCTAACATTAAAACATACATAATAAAAATCACATCTTGATAACCATTAAAACCAACAAAGACACATCATAAAAACAATTAAAACCAGAGCTAAAATATGCATACAATGATATAAAAACAACAGTTAAAACCTTGGGCAGGAAAGAGGGATCACTGAGGGAACACCAAATGAAACAAAAAAGTCTTTATTAGCTGGTAGAATATGACAACAGGGGGAGAAGACAACTCTCCCCAGGGAGAGAGTTACAGAGTTTTGGTGCCACAACTGAGAAGGTCCTCTTCTGGGTTGCCACCTGCCTAATTTTGGAAGGCAGGGGCACTGGAAGCAGAGTCTTAGAAGATGATCCTCATGGTCAGGAAGGTTTATATAGGTTGTCCTTCAGGTATGCTGGTCTCAAACCATATAGGGTTTTAAAGGTCAACACCAGCACCTTGAATTGTGCTTGAAAACAGGTTGGAAGGCAGTGTAGATAGGCCAAGACCAGAGTGATATGATCCCTACAGCCCACTCCAGTCAACATCCCAGCTGTAGCATTATATACCAATTGAAGCTTCCAAATACTTTTCAAGGGCATTCCCATGTAGACTGCATTGAAGTTATCTAATTTAGATGTAACCATGGCATGTACCACAGTGGCCAGATCTTTTCTGCCTATGAAAGACTGCAGCTGGTGAACCAGCTGAAGTTGATAAAAGACACTCCTAGCCATAACTGCCAGCTGTTCATCCAGCAGCAGACCAAGGTTCCAGAGCATCCCCAGACTACAGATCTTTTCCTCCAAGTTGAGTGCAGCCCACTTCAGAATAGCTGACACCTTAAATCCCAGGTCAGACCTTCTGTGCACCAGTACCACTTCTGTTTTGTCAGGGTTAAGCTGCAGTTTATTAGCCCACATCAACTCCAAAACTGCCTTCAGAGTTTCTACAGCCTCCTTAGGATCAATTGGAAGCATGAGACTGAACTGAAGGTAATCTGAGTACTGGTGAAAACTCAGCGCAGATATCTAGATAAACTCTCCCAGTGGTTTCATATAGATATTAAAGAACATAGGAGGCAAGATGGAGACTCACAGGACTCCACTGGCCAAAGAACAAGGGGCTGAGCAGTAGTCCCCCAGCACCACCTTCTGAAACCTACCCTTCAGGTGGGCCCAGAATCACCATAAAATTGTGCCTCCCAATCCTAGCCCAGAAAAGTGGTCCAGAAGGATACCATAAAAGTTGCTGAGAGCTGCACTCTCCCTATCCATCTCTCAGTGCAGGTCATCTGTCAGGGCCACCAAGACTGTTTTGGTTTCATAACCAGTCCTCAAACATATTGGAAAGGATCTAAACAAGCATATGGTAGATATTGACAAACTATGAGTTTGGAGAATGGATGCCTGTTAAACTGAACAATACATTTGTTTTGCTGACAAATTAGAAATGTGGCTCCTGGATATCCAAACAGCTTCCATACATCTAGATCAGTACCAACTGTAGCTTGGGGTCCGAGGCAGTGCTTTGATGTGTCTTTCAACTTTGAATTGTAAATTCCTGTCCTTCTCAAATTTTAGTCAGCATGAGAAGTTTAGAAAGTTACCTTCATTAACTTGCTTCACAAAAATGTTTAGTCTTGCTTCTTTTAATTCAGAATACATGTCACACACAATCTTTCCTTTCCTTTGCAACCTTAGATTCAAAATGCTATGTGATACCAGTTAAGAAAGCCACATCAAAAATCCATCCAGGGTCAGAAAGTACGTCTTCTTGACCTTTCCCTTTCTCTTTGAGAAAGACATCAACTTCATGATGAAGACTGAAAAAATATTTGAGGACTTTGCCTCTGCTAAGCCACCTGACTTCTGCATGGTATAATACATCTCGATATTCTGCTCCATCAATTTCTGAGAGAAAATTTGGAACTGATGTTGAGTAAGGCCATGATATCTGATGTAATTACTGTTGAATACAGCAATACGCATCACACTTTCCCACTGAAAAATCTTACTACACAAGGCTTACTGATGGATGATGGGAAATGTACCATTTAATTTCAATATCTCTCCATTGATTCTTGCAACCACACCAGTTTTACTTCCTACCATATTTCTTGCACCATTAGTAGTGATGGTTTTCAGTTTTTCCCAACTCAGACCAAAATTTTCTAATGGTTTACACACCTTCAAGAAAATATTTTCTGCAGTGGTATGAGTACCTGCACTTTGCTGGCTAGTAAAGCACCAGAATGGCCAAAAAGCTAGTATGGAGGATAGACCAAGAGGGAGCTGACAGAAGGAACCATGGAGACCAGAAGAAACAATGTTGCTATTGTGTTTTCTGCAAGGAGGGAACAGGAAGAACAGCAGTAGATGGTGCCTCTTGAGGCAGGAAGAACAGTGTGGGTCTGAGGGAATATGCCTTCAGAGTGATAACAGCAGAAAAGGAGGTTGGAGGGCCGCACAGAAAGAGCTCGAGGGCTGCATGCGGCCCATGGTCTGCAGGCTGGGGACACATAGACCACAGTGGTTTAGCACTAGTTCCTTGCAGGAGCTTTCTACAAATTCACATTCAAACCCCCAAGATCTTTGTTTTAGGAGAGTGATTACAGCAACAGAGAAAGTATGAAATGATTCCTAAAATGAATGACCGATCATAGCTTGTGATTATAAAATTTAGTTTATCCTGTGGCTGGCATGCTCACTCCTCCTTTCCTTTCCTCTTCCCATGATGCATGGCAGGTTAATCACTTCCACATTCATTCATAGTTTACATCTGTGTAGCATGTTATGGTTTATGAAGCTACAAGAGGCGGGACTAGAGATGTAAAATTTCCAGAAATTTTGAAGCTCGGAAAAAAACCCGTTTTCCCCCCAGTTTTTTTCAGAAAAAAACGGAAATTTTCAGAAAAAATGAAAAAAATGCTACATTAGCATTTCTTTTGTCTTTTCTAGATTGAAAGTCATTCTGTTACTTTAGGAACATAAAATATGACTATGGACATTTTTACTTGGCATGAAATTATCACAACTAGCATATTAAAAATAAGTGTATCCAAACAATTATTACAAACAGAATACCCACCCACATGCAAAAACAAAACTGAAACCTTTTTATTGTCTTCTGACAATAGCACCTCCTAAAGGAAGAAATGCATCTTGTTCTTGCATTGGAGAGTTCAGTTTGTAACCTACAGCTTGCTTGTCCTCAGTGCACAGAAATTAGATCAATCTGATACCATATATATATATTTTAGAAATGATTTGGAAAATATTTGAACACCTTGTCTTAAAATATTTTATTCATCATGTTAAAATAAAATGTTCCATAATCAATTTTTTTTCTTTTCTTTTCTTTTTTCAATTTTTCCAATTTTTCGGAAAAAACCAAAAAAGGCTTCAGGGAAAAAATGGAAAAAAACCATTTCCCCCCCGAATTTTTCCAGTTTTTTTTCAGGGCCTTCACATCTCTCGGCGGGACCCGCGATACTCGCGGCAGGGGGGGAGTATTCCCCACAGCTCCCGGTCTGCAGAAGCGGCAGCAGGTGAGCCCAGCCTTCTCCCTTTCCCCTCCCTCCCTCTCCCCCAGTGGTGGCGGTGAGGCCAGCCCACCAACCTTTCTCCTTCCCCCCTCCCTCCCCTTACTTGTCAAGAAGGAGGAAGCCACCACAGGTAAGCCTTCTTCCCCAACCCTGCCTGGCCCCAATGGCAAGGCCCATGTGGCTCCAAGCTGCTGGGCCCACCAAACCTCCCCTGCCCCCCGGCAACGGCGGCAAGGCCCATGCAGCTTCGAGTTGCCAGGCCTGCCAAACCTCCCCTCTCCCCCAGCGGTGGCAAGGCCTGGCCAGCCTGCCAAGCTTTCCCCCTCTGCGCAGTGGTGGCGGCGGCTGAGTGGCTCACAGCTGCCAGCCCGCCAAGCCTTCAACCTCCCCCCTAAGCGGCGGCGGCAAGGCAGTTTTTACTTTTACTTTTGGGGAGATTTAAATATCTCCACTATATTTTTTTCAATGTTTAATTTTTCTGCACACCTGGGGACTGTCCCAAATGTGCAGGAAAATCTCCCTGCCCCCCAGGTGCCCCCAATGTGTGTATTTAGATATCCGCACACAGGGGACGCTTTCGCTATTAGATATATAGATGATTTAAAATCCTGGCTAGTAAGGAAGAGAGTTAAACTGTAGTTTGTAGTTCACATGTAATCATAGATTGCTTTCATACAGTGATGATTCTCTGTGCAGCCCTCTTCGAACAGCAACAGAGCATACACATGGGCAGTTTTCGGCTCCTTGCTTCATCTGCTATGGCAGCTGTTCCCTGCAACATAGCAATTACTGATTTCTTTTTTTAAAAGGCTGGAAAAATCCTTCCAGTGATCCAGCAAGGGAAATGGTGCTGATGTGGGAAGGACCTGCACAAATGTGCATCTTCCCATCCACACAGCATGCAAATGCATTAGGATTTTGAGCTTTCCAAAAGGATTACTCCAAAATCTGATTTAATACAATCAGAGCAAAGCAGGGGGAAACTTGGAAAGCAGAGAATTGGAGGATTATGTTTCATGGATGCTCCCCCCTCAAAAAAACCCCACTTCTGTTTAGGTGCCAAACCAGAGCAAAAATTCCATGTGGAAGCAATCACAAACTATGATTTTCCCTGCAAGCAGAAGTCTCACAGTACTGAGCTAGGTGTGACAGTTTAAGGATAAGGGAACAGCTGGGTCCCATAGTAAAGCAGGCTAATTCCCATAAGGAGAATCCATGTTATTGCATTAAGTATGAATTGAGCCACAACATACAGCCCGCCTGGATCCTATTTTGTGGTGTGTAAAACATGAATACTCTCCCCTCAGTCTTGCAAGGAGCTTCTAGTAGCAGTTATGGGTCAATAAAATGATTTTTGATCTTTGTAGTTTCCCCCTGGTCCACTGAGAACTATATAGTGAGAGGGGCAAAGGGCAGTGATGATACAGCACAGTCTGGCTGGTTATGGCAACTGCCAAATGTCAAGGCAGAGAGCTCCACTTCTCAGTAGCAATGAAACCTGCAGTGTTGGTGTTGGCATCATTCTAATAAAAAAGTGACAAATGATTTTGCAGTGCTCGAAGGGTTAAAGAATAAAAGTGAGCAAGACCCATATGTTAGAGAATCAAAGAATGCTGTGTAATACATTAGAAGCCCCTGGCTGTCTTGCGTAAAACCTTCATGTATCATTAGAGTGAAATAAAACAGTGTGATAATGGATGGGGTTCTCTCTGATTATTATAGAGGCATTGTGTGTATCTGAGAATGTGCAGGATTTGGGCTCATTGAGCCGCAGCCCATTTCTATAGCACAATATCCTGCTATTCAAGAGTCGAGCTAGGTTTTTTCTCCATTACCATGGCAGCCACCATCTCCCACCTTGTTCTCCCTTTTTTAGTATATTTATTTCTAATGCATTTGCTGTTTCCAGTACATTAAAAGCTCCTCTGGAAGATCAATCACCTTCTTATACTGTTTTTCTGCCACATTTTCAAATGCTGAAACAGAAGTCATTTATATTCCAACCCCCCCATTGAGACTTTTAAAAATAAGTCTGGAAGGAAACGAATGCAGCTTCAAGTCATGTTCAGCTTACTTAACAAGCCTGTGGCTTTACCTCCTAGAGTATAAAATCACAGTTCAAACCCTTTGGACACATATAAAATGGGAAGTTCCCAGAAGCCAAAGATAGAGACGAGCAGCACACATGGCTGGAGAAAGAAGCAAGCAAACATTTTGAAGCCCGTGGGACTTCTGACCGTACTGTGTGGCAACACCTTTCTTGACTTATCCTTTGTGCGCTTTAGGGAATGCCTTCTCCTATGTGGATCTTGCTGCCTTTCTTCATGTTCCCAGATTTACAAAACCTGTATCTGCTAGGACATGAGACAGAGCCTTTTCTGCTGTGGCTTGCCCAAAGCAGAATTCCATAACTGAGAGTTCTGCTAGGTAGATTCTTTCTACAGCTTCCTTTATCAGGAGAAGACGTTAAGACTTTATTTCAAAAAGCTTTTCCTTTTTTAATAATAATTCATAACTTTCATTATTATTTGGTATAACTAATGATGGTTTAGTAAAGGCCTCTAAAGGTGAAACCCAACTGGAAGTTTTCCTATAATATCTCTCTTTTATGTTATCCCATATTTTAACTAGTGATCCTCTTAATATATGGTTATGGAAATTAGAATGGATTTTATCTTTTCCATACCAGATGTATGCATGCCATCCCATATATAAATTGTGGCCTTCTAATTTTAAATTCCTGTTATTTTCCAATTTTATCCAGTCTTTAATCCAATGTAATGCGGCTGCTTGATAATATAACTTCCAGTTGTTGTTGTTGTTCAGTCGCACAGTCGAGTCCGACTCTTCGCGACCCCATGGACGAGCTCTCTCCAGGCCTTCCGGTCTTCTGCCGTCCTCTGAAGTTGGCTCAACTTCAGTTAGGAACACCAAAAACCCCTCTTTCTTTTTATCTTGTAATAATTTCCATCTTATTCTGGTTTTTTTCTCATTCCAAATAAATTTTATTGTTATTTCATCCAATTCAGTTAATACTTTGTTTCTTTTAACCACTGGGATGTTTTGTGCAAGAAACAGAAATCTTGGGAGCACAATTTTCACAGTAGCTATTTGTCCCATTATTGACAGTTGTTATTCCATTTATTCATATCAGTCTTAATGTCCAGAAGTAACTTATTGTAATTGTCTTCTATTAGGTTGCTGTTCCTATTAGATATCATAATTCCTAAATATCTGACCTTTTTGACTATTTCCATATGTGATATCTTTTGTATCTGATCTATCGTGTCTGCCGAACAATTTTTAGTTAATAATTTCATTTTCTTATAGTTGATTTTTAGTTCAGCTACAGATCCATATTCCTGAATTACCCTTATTAATTGTGTATAAGAATCTTTAGGATTTTCCATAATAAATGCATGGTCATCTGCAAATGCCAACAGTTTAAATTCTTCACCTTTTAGTTTGAGGCCTTGTATTTTGTTATCATCTCTCACTTGCTCATTTAAAGTCTCAAACGCAAAAATAAACAATAATGGCGAAAGGGGGCAGCCTTGTCTTGTTCCCTTTCGAATTTTAATCCTTTGCGTTATGTCACTATTTAGAGCAATTTGTGCATATTGTTCTTTATAAATTGCACCAACCATTATCTGGAAATCAGTTCCACAATCTCATTTTTCTAGTTTTTGTGACAGGAATTCCCAAGATAGGTTGTCAAACTCTTTCTCCGTGTCTAAAAACATTAATAGCAGTTGTTTTTCGGGATGAATCTCTCAGTATTCTAGCATGTTAATAATAGTTCTTATATTATTTTTCATATATCTTTTAGGTAAGAAGCCAGTCTGGTCGGGATGGATAGTTTGAATCAAAACTTTTTTCAATCTTGTTGCTAGAATGCTTGCAAATATTTTGTAATCCACATTTAAAAGCGAGATAGGTCTATAATTTTGAATTTGATTTCCTTCTGAGTTAGGTTTATGTATTAGTGCAATAATTGCCTGATTCCATGACTCTGGGAGCCTACCCACTTTGCTAATATTTTGTAGGACTTCTTTTAGTGGAGATGTTATCTGATCTTCAAATTTCTGATATAATTCTATCGGTAAGCCATCCAGTCCTGGTGTTTTCTTCTGCTTTTGTCTTTTAATTGCCTCTATAATTTCACACATTGTAATAGGATCATTCAGTATTTGTTTCTCCCCATCAGATCCCCAAAGAGAGACCTACAACCCAAAATTTTCCACGTTTAGCCAAATCACAGCTCTCCTTATCTATATATCTATGGTAATAGCAGATCTACAGATCAGGGCCACGATGATGCTAAACAGATTTTTCTGCAAACTTTGGGACTTCCCCCAGGCTTGCAGAAAAATCTGAGATCTGTAAAAAATAAAAGTGGGGGTGGGGTTTAAATTCCTCCTAATATAAAAAAGCACTGGGTGAGCATGCACAGACAGTGCACTTACCATGATTCTGCAGCAGCCATTGGAAGCCATAGCAGGTCCAACGGTGGCTGCAGCAGAGCCTAGGAGTCATGCAGAGTCTGACAGCAACTGTGGTGGAACAGAGGGGCCTGGCCATGGCAGCAAATGTTAAGAGCCACTCTGGTTTCAGAATGGCTCCCAGACACCACTGCCACTGTGGTTCGGCTCCAAGATGAGTGGTGGGGCCTGGAGTCATACCTGCCTCAGTGATGAAGGGGAGGAAGAAGGTGGGCAGTCAGAAGCATCACCATTGCTGGGGGGAGGAAGCAGGTGGGGGGCAGGAGAGTGATGGGGGCAGAAAGAGATAGATTGATGGGGTAGGGAGGAGAAAGAAACTGAGTGATGGGGTGGGGCAAAAAGGCAAAGATTGATAAGGAGGGGGCAGAAAGAGGGAGAAAGAGTGGCTTTAAGGAGGGTGTTACTTGGTTTAGGATACCACTGTGATACTATTTCTTTTTAAAATTTATTTTACTGTCTATTTATAATCGTAATTACTCCCGGTATATTTCCATTACCATGCTGCTCATTTGCTTTCTCCACCAAGGAAAATTCCACTGAGGTTCCATTTGTTCCTTTCTCCTCCACATTAATGGGTGCCACCCCTCTTGTTGCAAATGGCAAGAATGGAAGAGCATTCTCGTGACTTCCCTTAGTGATCAAAGTATATCTAGGAATTGTGTGAACATTGAAAGTACCTTTCCAAAGAATATCTTTGCACAAAAGATGATGATACAGAAGTGACAACTGCAAGGCTGTTACGTATGTATGTATGTATGTATGTATGTATGTATGTATGTACTCACTGGAGAAGACCCTGATGCTGGGAAAGATTGAAGGTCAAAGAAGACGGGGACAGCAAGGATGAGATGGTTAGACAGTGTCATAGATGCAACGAACATGAAATTGAGCAAACTTCAGAGGACAGCGGAAGACCAGAAGGCCTGGCGGGAGCTGGCCCATGGGGTCGCAAAGAGTCGGACTCGACTGTGCGACTGAACAACAACAACAAATGTATGTAAACACACACACACACATTTCTGAAATGTCTTTTGATTTCACATATATCTTGAAATAACTATCTATACACACACACACACACATACACACAAGTCATTTCAAGATATATGTGAAATCAAAAGACATTTCAGAAATTTGCTCAATGGCCTGAGGAAGGATGGGAGAAAAGATTTCATATCATATAATTGTCCGGCTTTAAATACTCAGCAGTAATGTTCAGTTTCATAATTATGTGCTGTTACACCTGTGAGAAGCTGTACTCACAGCCCTGGTCTCATTTTGATGAATGAACTGCTATTCAGATGCCATTCAGCAGTTGCCATGAAAGTAATTTGGAATGAAAGTAATAAGCCTTAATAATATTAAACATTCATGTTGTATGTAAGAAGCTAAAACAACACCATCCCCTCATGAAATGAGAAACAATGATAACAAACAGTAGCTGCCATCTCAACCTGACAAAGTAATTTGCCAATATTACTCCTGACAACATCGCTCCTGAGACCGGCAAGTGGAAGCTTTTTGCACTGAGATCAATTGCTTTCAAGCAGCTTACAAACCTCACATTAATGGATTCTGTTCATAATACACATATTCATTTATTTGTCTGAAAATGTTATATCCTGCCTTTCTTCACAGGATCCAAGGTGGGTAACAGCACAGGTTAAAATTACATTACAACAAGGCCACAAACACAGTTCTTAAGCAACAGGGACTGAGCTGAGATTAGGTGGGCTCAGCCTGTGGGCTGACGCCGGACTGTCCTGTGTTTTCCGATGGGGCTCCCGCCAGCCGCACTCTCCCGGCCGACTCCAGCGCTGCTAGATCTTCTCTGCCGACTCCTCCACGTCGCCCCTCCCAACCACGCCCCCGTTCTAGGCCGCCACTCCCGAAGCCACTGCCAGACTGACGAACTCTCCAGGCACCCTGCGAACCACTCCAGCAGCACCAAGAGGCCCCCTCGCTGCACGGCGGCACCCCCGGTAAACCTCGGTGGTTCCTGCTAGACTTAATGGTCCCGGGTCGGTGGTCTCGGACCAGCAATCCCGGGCCACTCCAGGGGAAGGTAGGTAGGAGTTCAAGCAAGCTCGGAGGGGCCTCAGGGGTGAGGAGGAAGGCGGCCGCCAGACCTACCATGTTGCTCTGCGACTCCCCCAGTCCAATTCGCCCCGCACCACTGACCAGCCAGTCCATCGGCCGAAAAACATGTACTCTAGGTCGCAGCTCCCATGGGGCAGTTCTTAAAAGTAGGCTGCGTCGAAGGGAAGGAAGGGATAGACATCTCATGGTACAGCAAAATGTCGTAGTCAAGGTCTTGCCCAGCATACTTCACAGGGGTAAAAGACCAAAAATTCTTTATCTTTAACTTTATCCTCCTGGATCTGGAGCTGGTAGAGGTTTAATTCCACCTTAATGCGGAGGAGCTTGAGCACCCGAGCTCCGCCGCCACCGCCATCTACCAGGGGAAGTTATGATAAGATTCTCCAGAAGACAAGTGAGAGACCAAATTCTCAAAGCAACAAATGGAACTACCCTTTGTATCCTTCCAGCTATGTTGGCTGTGCTCCGGTTTTTTCAGCTGGCCTTGTTATCGTCCAGCGTCCCCACCATTGCAGGTCTTCTGTTAATTCCCAAGGCAGAGAAGATAACTGAGGCAATTAAAGTAAATGTTTGTTGCTACCCACAGCTGTCTGAGGCTATCCAGATTAAATCCAGCGGCAGGCAAAGAATTATAGCCAAAGAAAGAAACAAAAAGGTCCGGAGGGAGTATTTTGCAGGTTAAAAACCATAATTAAAATGAGAAGCTCAGCATCTGGCGTCTGCAACTGTAAACTGACCTTTTCCAATCCTGTGGTCACTGTTGCATTTTCTAAATTTGCTGGCATATTGAGTACAGCACTTTAACAGCATCATCTTTTAAGACTTTGGATAGCTCAGCTGGGATACCATCAACTCCACTAGCTTTGTTGTTAGTAATGCTTTCTAAGGCTCGTCTGACTTCGCACTCCAGGATGTCGGGCTCAAGGTCAGTGATCACACTGTTGTGGTTGTCAAGGACATTGAGGTCCTTCTTGTATAGTTATTCTGTGTATTCTTGCCATCTCTTCTCCTTCTGTTAAGTCCCTACCGTTTTTGTCCTTTATCATGGCCAGCTTTGCATGGAACGTTCCCTTGATTTGTCCAATTTTCTTTTCTTGAAACCCCCGAGAGGGTATTTTTATTATTTTTCATAAGACTATTAACTACAACGAAAACGTCACTCTTTTCTTCATCTTCTTATTTGCGATATCCATCTCTGTAATTTTCACAGTTGCATGCTCCACTTTCTTCTCCATTTCTGCCAGCTGGCGCTGCTGCAAAGCGAATTTTTGGTTTAGTGTGGCCAATTGCTGGTTAATACCACCGAGTTGCTCCATTACCGGCTTCAGCATATCCGCTAGCAACTTCATGACGTCTGTTCCCTCTTCCGGTCTTGGGCTCTGACTGTCTGGTTTCGGTTTTAACTTTCCTCGGGAAGCCGCCATATTCTACTTTGTTTACACTTCCAAACTGCTATTCCAGGACTCAAAAGACTCGTCGTTTCACTATTGGTACTCAAGTAAGGCCCCTGCCACACGGGCAGGAAACTGCAGAGGAGAAGTGTGGCTGTTTGCCCCGGGGCAAACTAACATGCAGTAAAGCGATCAGACCTACTGTGGAGGTTCTGTGGAGGTACTGTGGAGGTTCCATGGCAAGGGAGAGGTGCCGATCACAACACACGCCTGCGCGCAATGAAGAAGCGCGCGGCGCGGCGAACTGGTTTTCTTTTTTTGTGTACACTACGAATGCGCATGCTCCGTTGGGTGCGTGTGCGCATCCACGGAGACGTGGGGGGAAAAAAAACCTTTTCCGCAAGGGGACATGGGCGGGCGCCGGATACCACCGGAAACGCGATCAGACGCCCGCCCTTGCCCCGCAGTTTCTGGAAACTAGTACCTCCAAGGTACTAGTTTTTTGCTGCGCTTTTTCGGCAGGAAGCCTCAGTTGTGCCACGGAAGCGCTACGCTTCCCAGATGTGCTGGTGAGATCGCGACCAGAAACTCCGCTTGTCTTCCGTATCTCTTGCGTGGCTAATGTTGCGTGTGACCGCAGCCTAAGTCTCTCAGAAAAAACTTGCTGTTTACTTCCCCCCTCCCCCCTTCGCTACATTAATACATTAATGCGCTTAGGAGGTATCCCTCCTTACGCACCGCTTTTCCCACCGGGGGGGGTACGCCATTTTATTAAAATAGTCCGTTTATTTCGAACTCACATTCATTGTTGGTCATATCTTGACCCCGCTCTCTTCATACGCTATTCCGCTCGATCTCCTGCGCTTGTCCTGGTTAGATTGGCTTGTACCCTAAGGTCACCCATCAGCTGGACCATCGGGGTGGAGGGAAGCCTCTATTCTCCGGCATCAAGCCGACGAAGAGACTAACCCTCAAAAGCCCCCTGGCCTGGAACCCCTCACAAGGGCTCCATGGGGGTGCCACTTGAGGTGGCACCCCTCCAAGCTGAGGGTGTGCTAGTCGCCTCCTCAGGCATAGAGGAGAGTGAGCACCATCGCTGATCCACCCACCGGAAGTCCAATTTTCTTGAAGAGATCTCTGGTCCTTCCTATTCTATTGTTTTCCTTTATTACTTTGCATATTGTTCATTCAGGAAAGCCTCCTTATTTCTCCTTGCTGTTCTCTGGAAATCTGCATTCAGTTGGGTAAATCTTTCCTTTTCACCTTTGCCTTTTGCTTTCCTTCTTTCCTCTGCTATTCGTAAAGCCTCATCAGACAGCCACTTTGCTTTCTTGCATTTCTTTTTCTTTGGGATGGTGCTGATTGCTGCCTTCTGTACAATGTCACAAACCTCCATCCATAGTTCTTCAGGCATGCTGTCTATCAAATCTGGTCCCTTAAACCAATTCTTCACCTCCACTGTATATTCATAAGGGATGTGATCTAGGTCGAACCTGAACAGCCTAGTCGTTTCCCTGACTTTCTTCAGTTTAAGCCTGAATTTTGCAATGAGTAGCTCATGATCTGAGCCACAGTCAGCTCCAGGTCTTGTTTTTACTGACTATACAGAGCTTTTCCATCTTTGACTGCAAATGATATAATCAATCTGATTTCGGTGTTCCCCATCTGGTGATGTCCATGTATAGAGTCACCTCTTAGGTTGTTGGAAGAGGGCTGTGCTGTTTTGGCTAGTTGCCATAGAGACTACACACTAGAAGCGGGAAATGCGGTCCGGAATCAAGATAAGCAACAAAGCCAGAGGTTGGATAGCCAGGAAGTCAATTAAAGAGTGCAGGTTTCAAGGACAAGGAGTGGATGCTACACACACAGAAGCAGGTCTTTGTATGCAGAGTTGCTGCCACACTGAAGAAGGTGCACTGAGTGTTTTTGAACAGGTTCCCAAGCGGTGAAATCACTTTTACATCTCTCACCAGGTCTTGAGTGTTACTTAGGACCAACTCAAGGATTGCCTCTCCCCTGCTAGGTTCCATGACCATCTGCTCCATAGCACAGTCATTTAGAGTGTCTAGAAACTCAATCTCTTTTTCTCGACTAGAACACATATTGACCCAATCAATGTGTGGGTAGTTAAAATCACCTATTACGACACAGTGTTTTTGTCTAGCTGCTATCTTTAATTCATTCATCATTTTATAATCCTTCTCTATCTTTTGATCTGGTGGGCGATAACAAACTCCCAGTGTTAAGTTTCCTTTTGGGGCCCCCTATTTCAACCCATAGAATTTCCAGAAGCGAATCCAATTTGTACAGGCGAGACGGTCTCCACTTGTCCCGAGAAGGAACCAGGCTGCTGGCACTTAAAATCAAAAAGGTGGCAGAGCAGCCACTGATTTTCCTCATGGGGGAAAGCCGACAGGAGATGAAAAGTCTCTGGTTCGGGTTGGCTCATCTGAGAGAGGTGAGGGGGTACCGGTTGCTTTTCTACAGGGAGGTGGATTGAAATTGTCCACAGAGGCCATGGCTGGTGACATGGACTGCCAGACAACGACTCGAGATAGCAAGAGGAAGGATGCAGGCTTAACTTGTAAGGGAAATTACAGCTGTTTCTATACAAATGCTAGAAGTGTCCGAGGTAAAATCGGGGAGTTGGAGTGCTTGGTGAGGGAGGGAAAAATAGACATTGTGGGTATTTCTGAAACTTGGTGGGATGAGGAAAATCAGTGGGACACAGTGATTCCCGGTTATATATTATATCGGAAGGATAGGGGGGGAAGGGTTGGAGGTGGGGTAGCTCTGTATGTCAGAGAGGGTATAAAGTCTAGAAAGATTGAGAGGCTAAGTGAATTGGATTCGCTTCTGGAAGTTCTATGGGTTGAAATAGGGGGGCCAAAAGGAAACTTAACACTGGGAGTTTGTTATCGCCCACCAGATCAAAAGATAGAGGAGGATTATAAAATGATGAATGCCTTAAAGATAGCAACTAGACAAAAACACTGTGTAATAATAGGTGATTTTAACTACCCACACATTGATTGGGTCAATATGTGTTCTAGCCGGGAAAAAGAGATTGAGTTTCTAGACACTCTAAATGACTGTGCTATGGAGCAGATGGTCACGGAACCTACCAGGGGAGAGGCGATCCTTGATTTGGTCCTAAGTAACACTCAAGACCTGGTGAGAGATGTAAAAGTGATTGCACCGCTTGGAAACAGTGATCATAATGTTGTTGAGTTCATCATTTGTACAAATAGAGAATTGGCCAAAAAGACTCACACAACCATTTTTAACTTTAAAAGGGGTAATTTCTCTGATATGAGGGGACACGTGGGGAGGAAACTGAAAGGAAAAGTAGAAAGGGTCAAAACAATTGGGGAAGCTTGGGATCTATTTAAAACTACGATCCTAGAAGCTCAAAAAATATATATTCCGCAGGTTAGGAAAGGCACAAACAGGTATAGGAAAAAGCCTGCATGGTTAACAAACAGAGTAATGGAGGCTGTAAAAAGTAAAAAGAATTCCTTTAAGCAGTGGAAAGCTAGTCACAGTGAGGCTGATAAAACGGAACACAGGCTATGGCAAATAAAATGCAAGTCTGAGGTCAGGCAGGCAAAAAGGGAATATGAGGAGCATATAGCAAAAAACGTAAAAACCAACAATAAAACTTTCTTCAAATACATTAGAAACAGGAAACCAGCCAGGGAGGCAGTGGGGCCCTTGGACGACCAAGGGGTAAAAGGAGTATTGAAGGATGATAGGGAAATGGCTGAGAAGCTAAATGCATTTTTTGCCTCCGTCTTCACTGTGGAAGATGAGAAGTGCTTGCCCACTCCAGAACCACTGATTTCAGGAGGGGTGTTGAAAGACCTGAGTCAGATTGAGGTGACGAGAGAGGAGGTCCTAAAACTGATAGACAACTTAAAAACTGAAAAATCACCAGGCCCAGATGGCATACATCCGAGAGTTCTGAAAGAACTCAAATGTGAACTTGTAGATCTCCTGACAAAGATATGTAATCTTTCCTTAAAATCTGCCTCCATTCCTGAGGATTGGAAGGTAGCTAATGTCACTCCCATCTTTAAAAAGGGTTCCAGAGGAGATCCGGGAAATTACAGGCCAGTCAGTCTGACGTCGATACCGGGTAAATTGGTGGAAACCATTATTAAGGAAAGAATTAGTAGGCACATAGATGAACAAAACCTATTGAGGCAGACTCAGCACGGTTTCTGTAAGGGAAGATCTTGTCTCACTAACCTGTTAGTGTTCTTTGAGGGGGTGAACAAACATGTGGACAAGGGGGATCCAATAGATATTATTTACCTTGACTTCCAGAAAGCTTTTGATAAAGTTCCTCATCAAAGGCTCCTAAGTAAGCTCAAAAATCATGGGATAGAAGGACAAGTCCTTTTATGGATCAAAAACTGGCTAGTTCATAGAAAACAGAGAGTGAGTGTAGGTGGGCAATTTTCTCAGTGGAGGGTGGTAAGCAGTGGGGTACCGCAGGGATCAGTACTTGGTCCACTGCTTTTTAACTTGTTCATTAATGATTTGGAGATGGGAGTAAGCAGTGAAGTGGCTAAATTTGCGGATGATACAAAGTTGTTCAGGGTGGTGAAAACCAGTGAGGATTGTGAGGCACTCCAAGGGGATCTGTCAAGGATGGGCGAGTGGGCGTCAACATGGCAAATGGGGTTCAATGTGGCCAAGTGCAAGGTGATGCACATTGGAGCCAAAAATCCTAAATATAAATACACATTGATGGGGTCTGAACTGGCAGAGACTGAGCAAGAGAGAGATCTTGGAGTTGTAGTGGATAACTCACTGAAAATGTCGAGACAGTGTGTGACTGCAATAAAGAAGGCCAATGCTATGCTGGGGATTATTAGGAAGGGTATTGAAAACAGATCAGCCAATATAATAATGCCCCTATATAAATCAATGGTGAGACCTCATTTGGAATACTGTGTGCAGTTCTGGGCACCACACCTTAAAAAGGATATTATAGCTTTGGAAAAAGTGCAGAAAAGGGCAACTCGAATGATAAAAGGGTTGGAACACTTTCCCTATGAGGAAAGGTTAAAGCGCTTAGGGCTCTTTAGCTTGGAGAAAAGACGACTGAGGGGTGACATGATCGAGGTTTATAAGATTATGCATGGGAAAGAGCAGGTAAAGAAAGAGGTACTTTTCTCCCTTTCTCACAATACAAGAACTCGTGGGCACTCCATGAAACTGCAGAGCGGTCGGGTTAGAACGGATAAAAGGAAGTACTTCTTCACCCAAAGAGTGATTAACACATGGAATTCACTGCCACAGGAAGTGGTGGGTGCTACAAGCATGGACGGCTTCAAAAGGGAATTAGATAAGCATATGGAGCAGAGGTCCATCAGTGGCTATTAGCCACAAGGTATAGCTAGGGGCTCTGGGGCAAGTGATGCTCTGTCTTCTTGGTGCTTGGGGGGGGGGTCAACAGTGGGAGGGCTTCTAATGTCCTGGCCCCACTGCTGGACCTCCTGATGGCACTGGTATTTCTGGCCACTGTGTGACACAGAGTGTTGGACTGGATGGGCCTTTGGCCTGATCCAACATTGGCGTCTCTTATGTTCTTATGTTCTTAAATGTAGGAGCAGGACCAGGGTACTTTAATCCATCAGGGA
>NW_015164667.1:669167-669488 GCF_001447785.1 Gekko japonicus | reverse complement strand
TTGACCCTCATGCTCCCTGACAGCGGCGGGGCTGCCAGATCCAGAGTGGGACATATCTATCAAGTCCCAGAGAGTCTTTTCTGTGTGCCTAACTGACTGTCTCTGCTTCTCCAGGTCAGCCACCTTGGCCTTAAGGGAGCAAACATGTTCCCTGAGAACCAGGAGCTCCTTGCACTGAGCACACACCCAAGACTTCTGTCCAGTGGGCAGATAGTCATACATGTGACACTCCATGCAAAACACTGGATAGCCCCCAACCCCCTGCTGGCATTCTGGCTTCATAATTCTTTTAAAATAAGTAATTATAATCCCCCTTTTAAA
>NW_015164667.1:633207-669083 GCF_001447785.1 Gekko japonicus | reverse complement strand
TTTGTATTTATGTGGTTTTTCTTGTCGAAGTCAACTTACTTTATGGGGAAGACAAAGAGCCTAGGGCCTTGGCTTTCTGGCTCTTCTTGGGCTTCTTACAGAGCCCCTAGTCTAAGAGTCCCTAGGCTAAGAGCCACAGGCAAAGAGCCCTTTAGCTCACCCTTTGGCTCGTGCCAGAGGGGCGTGTTTCTGGCAAGGTGCTTTCTTAAATACTGAATTACAGTCAATCACAGTCAAACAATGCCCCTTCCTCTCCCTCTTTCAAGCAGCCAGGACTCTGCAACAACTCTAATCGCTTTCACACACTCCCAAACACAGTCCTCCCAGACAATATCCTCAGCTGAATCCCCTCAGCTGAAAGCAAGTTAAAAAAAACACTCACCCCTCTAGCAACTCTGTCTCCTGCTCCCGCTCAGAGCTCAGCTGGCCCTCAGATGGTGAATAGGCTCACAATAGGTAAAAAACCTAGGATATGAAAACAGCTTTTCAGACAAGAGGGAATGGTGTATTTATACAAGTATACTTTGATATATGCTTCTGATACAAAGATTAATGAGACCTTTGAGCCTGACAGCCACCAGCCAACTCCTTAATGCCAAGTTTGATTTCTGTTCACTGTGTGCCTGTATAGAAATATTAATTCCTATAGGCCTCATGTCTCCCTTTGAATGTTATGTAGGCTCATGTTTCTCTCTTGGAATGTATCTAGCTGACCCCTGTGGTGTGCATTTCCTATGCAAGCCAGATGGCTGACCAAATTGCCTGCCATAAACCAAGTGGCCTGCCGAAGCATGTCAGAAACGCACGTACACAATGAAGGCTTGTGGTGGGGTGGAGACCACAACGCCAGGTGTGGCCTCCAAGACCACTGACCACTCAGAGGTTGTAGCCATGACAACCCCAAAAAGGTGGACATCCCCTTCCTCATTGGATTGGCTACTGGCCAGGGCTGATCATAATGAGATTGGGGGTTAATTTTCCGAACCCTTGGAGAGGAGCTCACTTTTCTCTTGCCCTTCTGTTCCTGTTATCTGCTGTTCTGTGGACTGATCCTTGAAATGCTTTGTCTCTGTCATGCGCTCTCTGGAAGAGACAAAGAGTTGCTTTGGAGCTGAGCATGGCTGCATGCTTACAGAGATGGACTTCTTGCTCCACATCCCTTGGAGCTATGGAACTCTTACTATGGACTATGCTGCATGGATAACTGTTCCTGTCTTGATAATTATGCATACCTCTAATGTCTAGTCAGGGCCAAGGGCCATAAGTTTTGTTATTTTGTAACCCTTGCTAGTTCTGATTGCAAGTTCTGTGCTAAATAAACTTTATTCTGGTTTATACTTAGTGTCTGCTGATGAGTAACTGGACTCTAAGCCTAGATTCCTTGTGCCTAGCGGGGCTACATGCTACCATTGAGCCTTAAAAGAGTGTATCTCTGAGGAGGTGCCAGAGCTGGGTATTGTTGTTGTTATTGTATTGTAAAAATATAGGAGTTTTTCCCTCATTCCTAGACAGGCGTGGGGGCAGAATCCTGTACAGTGCCATTTTTGAAATGGACTGTGGAAGAAATCTGGGATCTGAGATTTTATCTTCAGTGCAAAGAATAATAATAAAAAATCTCCTTTGCTTGTTGTCCAGTGCCATTGTAATTCAGGAGAAGGTGCTTCCACATATTTCAAATGCACTGTATTTACTCACAAAAGTTCTGAATGTTCCCCAAGATTTGTAGACTGTCTTGTGGGGGGCAGGATATGGACTGTGTTATGAATCACAGCACTAGCGAGCAGATAGTAACTCCAATCATGT
Organism: Gekko japonicus; assembly: GCF_001447785.1. Taxonomy (NCBI): domain Eukaryota; kingdom Metazoa; phylum Chordata; class Lepidosauria; order Squamata; family Gekkonidae; genus Gekko; species Gekko japonicus. Next base: position 667,280 of record NW_015164667.1, on the reverse strand, counting down.
GTCCTGTGAGTCAGGATGTCTCTGGTTCAAATTTCATTGTAGCAGTGAACTCACTAGGTGGCCTTAGGAATAGCAGAGCTACTGGAGTACAAAAAGAAGGAATGCAGCAAAGTCAAGGTACAAATCCTGGCTGTTACTTCTCCTATACTGGTAAGGGAAGTAAGTGTATGAAGTAGCAGAAAAATGAGCCTGACTCATCAGTCATTGGAAGAAATTCTTTGCAGCAGGAAAGAGACACCTTTTGTTCCTGGAGTGATTCCAGCCTTTTGCTTTCTAGTCTTGGAAGAAAGAGATCAGTTCTACAGCCTTATCAATGATCCCCTGAGAACAGGAAACAAAAGCAGTGATGGGAGGAAAGTTCTTAAGCATAGAAAAGCAGTTAGAAAGTTACATAATACTGATGAACAGGACAATGGAATTGCTATTTCCATAGCTCTTTGCTAGGTTTACATACATTCTAGGAGAAAGAATCTATTTGCATGATTTTGCAGGCATTTCCAGATTGCAGCTGCCTTTTGGTTTTTTTGTCAGTGTTGTAGTGGTTCCAAGGATTGCACTTGGTGTGATCCTTACACACTTACTTGTTTTCTTTGTTGTTTTTCCCCCCTGCGAGTGTTCCATCTGTTAATATTCATATTGTGGATTGCTTTTCCACCTTTTTCCCTGTGAGTTTTTTTTGCACATGTGTTGAAGTGTTGCAGCATTTCAGCAGCATCCAGGGGGCTGAGAAATCCCTACCCACCACACCAAACCTGAGAGTAGTACCTGTTGTTATGTGTCTCACCCCATATTGGTTGCCTCTTTCCCCACATTTGAGCTTTCTCTCTCATTGGTTCCCCACAAATTTTTGAATTCTTCTATCTGAGGTGCATCAGGTACACCACTCACAACAGCTTGTTTCCTTCAATTGCACATGTGATTAATTGCACAGAAAAGTCAGAGAGTCAGGGAGTTTATTTATTTATTGGATTTCTACCCCGCCCTCCCAGCCAAGGACGGCTCAGGGCGGCTTACATAAAATCAATACATAATTTACAATAAAACATTAATATCAATTTAGATTAAAACAATTCATTTAAACTATACAACACAATAATAATAACACATTAAAGTGCTAGTAACATTAATTTCCCAATGGATATGATTACTCAATCTACTCTTCTCATAGCTGGTTCCTCGATCTTCTTGGTCTTTCACCTTTTGGTCTTTGTCTGAAAACTAATGTCTGGATCAGTAGCCAGAGGGTTTGGCTTCTGAGGGAAGAGACATTTGGGAGTTAGTGTTTTCTAACAGGCAATAGTCAGAAAAGTACTACAGATGGAAGAAGAGAAACTCCATTGTCTTAGATTTATTAAATCTGCTCTGAGGGAGAACTTAGATTTTCAGTCAGGAAAAGCTACAGAACAGCCTTATACAGACAAAGGATACTGGAGAAGGATTTGGCAGAAGGTCTGTATAGTTAGAGCGAACTCCCATACAAGCCAAATAGTAGAAGGAGTTATTGCTTCTTAGGGACAAGGAGAATAACTTCCTGTCAGTGAAAGGGGTTGGGAAGAGAACCCTGGTCTGTGAAGCTTAGACACCTCAGGAATTAGTGAAAAGCTGCAAAATTTAAAGGAAAACCTATAACTCTGAAGGCAGCAATCTAGAAACTTTAAGCAAACGCTGTCCTCAAGAAGAAACATTAATAAGAACTGAGTGCTGAAATATACTGAACAAAGTACCTCTCAAAGAAAGAACTAGAAAACCTTGAAACAAAACTACAAATAAACTCTTAAATGTTCTAAGAATTCAACTTTGTATATATATTAGAAAGTTTTTACCAACTTTGTATATATATTAGAAAGTTTTTACCTCAACAGTCTCAAAACCTTGACTATTCCTAATCTCCCTTATAGATAAAAGCTGAATGGTGGTGGCACTTCTCTAGAACATTCCACATGCTCCGGAATTGGTTGGCAGCCTGGTGTGTCACTCAGAATCTGTCCCTATCCACTGGCTGCATTGCTTGAGTCTCGCCTCCAACATTCTAAACAGTTTGCTGTTCCTCTCCCCCCATAGCCATTCAGAACAGTTATTTGCATATGCAGCCTCATTGGCCTTCGCCTCGGAACACAGAGGTCATTTGCATATGCGACTTGATTGGCTTTTGCCTCTAACATTCTAAACAGTTTACTGTTCTGAGGTAAAATGTGTGCAATCTCCAGGTGAGTGCTGGAGATCACTCAGAATTACAACTGCTTTCCAGATGGCAGAGAGATACATGCTTGATAGTGCAATACAGAGACAGCTCCTATGCTATCTAGCTAGGAGATGGATGAAGATGCTGAGAGGCATCCTGCTTGTCCATCTTGTGTGCATGGAAGAAAGAGAGAGGAGATGGAAGGAACTTGCTTTTCCCTAAAGAGTGTCAATCTCCACGTCAAAGGGATTCTCAGTGACATTATAGTAAACAGGAAGAAGCTTAATGTCTGCCTATCTGCCTGTAATTCTGTGGTCACTTGCTTCTGGAGGCTGGAGCCCTGAGACATCACATCTGGTACTTCCAACGTGCAAGTTTCAATCCAGGCATTCATGCACCAACAGTACAAATTTCTCTTCCCAGTTCCCATAATGGCATATGGACAGGCTGTAGCCTTGCTTATGGAGTAACCATTGAACTCCTATGTCAGAGATGCACACTTCAGCACTGAAGTGGAGGAACACTTGGTCTCCAGTAATTTGCTTATAAGCAAAAGTTTCACAAAATCATTATTAATGGCCACACCGGAATGGTAGCATCTTGACCTGCTTATCACTTTTTTACAGAGGCCCCGGTCACACGAGAGGTTTTGGGCCGGGAGAGGGACGGATCGGGGGCGCAGCAAACGGGCGCGATCCCACAGCAACATCTGGGAAGTGTGGCGCAACCGTTCCTGATCCGGCCCTTCCACCCAAAACCCCGCATCAAAAATAAACCACCTACCTAGGTGGTTCTTCGGGAAAGGGCACATCAAGGCCGGCCGTGGGATCGCCGGCGCGTCCTTCTGCCGGCTCATCCCTGGCTCCTGGCTGAACTGTGCATGCTCAGACATGCGCAGTTTGGCAGCCTCCCCCTCCCAACTGTTGCTTCCTCCCTGGCATCTGATCGTGCCGGGGAGCAACGGCGCCGCTGCTCAGGGGATCCGTGGGATCCTGCCGTGGCGTCTCTATTTTGGTGCGGCTTTTAAAAGCCGCACTTTGCCCGGTTTTTTTCCTGCCGTGTGGCAGGGACCAGAGTATACATGAGTGAGGAACATAGCCTCCAAAGTCAACTATGACTGCTGCTTCTCTGCTGTAAAACATGTAGGAGGAGTTCAACTGATCTATCTGTCCAGGTTAGAAGGGCCGTGTCTCATCCTGTTCAAACATATTTTAAAAGTATTACAGGTCTTTGTGTTCTTCATCAAGACTTCTCTTTAGCATTCTATCTGACTTTTAATTCTCACCCAGTAGTTTCATATCAGCTGGGGGTGGGGGATCAAGATGTACATTTGCTAGGGCCCTGCCAGCCAGTGTCTTGTAGAAATGTCTGATCAGCAGCTTTACAGAATTTGTCAAAGTGACTTGAGATGGTAGATGCCCAGACAATGATATATCACAAAGCAAAAAGCTACCTTCTGACAAAGTTTGATATATGTTCAGCATGGTCCACTAGATGACACACAGTCCAAGAAGACAAACTGGGAGTACTGCGATAAAATGAGTCAGACAGAGTTCATGTGTTTTAAAAAGCACCCTGTCGGTTAACACTGGCTGCCCCATTTATCCCATTACATGAATTATACTTTGGGCTTAATGGTTGCTCAGCTCAACTAACCTTGGTTTTGAAAGGTGTGAATGACCAAGAAAAGCAATAGTGATTTTTCTTTATTGCTAACATAAATATACCATCTATAAATATAAATGAACACAGTCAGAAACATTAGCCACAATAATTAAGTTTCCCCCCAAATGTACACAGTTCTTAATTTTATTTAAAATATTTATATGCTCACTTTTCTCTTGAGATTCTCAAGAACCATTTATGAAGAGAGCCCAGGGTTGAAACCCTTTGCTAAAGCACTGTAATATTTCATGCTGTAATGACCTGTAGCTCAAAATATCATTTGTAAGAAAAAATAACTTAAACCTTTAACTGTGGATCTTTGAACAAATGCCTGTGTCCGGAGGGGCACAAACCACCAACATTTGTCCTCCTCCATCCTCCACAGGAACCTGCAAATGGTGCTTCCAACTATGTTGCCACTGGAGGAAAAATTGGAAAGAGTGGTGGCCAGCAGAAGGAAAAAGAGGCCCACTTCCTCCCAGCAGGGAGAAGTGGAGGGGGAGCAGAAAGCCCCTCCATGAAAGGCTCCCCATGTTGGAAAAATTGGCAAAAATACATAGATATTCAGAGTTTGCAATGGATCTTTGCTTCACTGGAGAGGAGGCATTTCTTTCTGTGTAATAATCTTTATTTCTAAGGGAAGGGTACACAGGAAGCTTTCCCTTGCTCAAAGCCTTGCTTCTGCAATAGTCCTGTAATTTTGTCATACCAAGACTTTGCTCCTTGTTTTAGGCCATAGAGTCCTTTGTTGAGTCTGTAAACATAATTTTCTTGTCCTTTGACTTTGAAACCCTCAGGTTGTTCCATAAATATTTCCTCAGATAGTTCTCCATTGAGGAATGCAGTCTTTATATCAAGATGCTCTACGATCATGTCTCTTAATGCTGCGACACTAAGAAGTGTTCTGAACGTTGCTTGATTGATAACTGGAGCAAAAGTCTCAAAGTAGTCAGTCCCATATTCTTGTGAATAGCCTTTGGCTACTAGGTGTGCTTCGTATAGTTCTACAGTCCCATCATCTTTATACTTGATTTTGAATACCTATGCATCCCAACAGGCTTTCTGCCTGGAGGTAACTTTGTAAGAGTCTATGTGTCTTTCTCATATATGGATAGTATTTCCTGTTCCATTGCTTCAATAAATCTGTCTCTTTCACTCGCAGGTATGTTGCATACTTCTTTCCAGTTCTTCAGTTCTTTTGCAGATTGTACAGTTTCACAAAATCCATATTTCTGTGGTGGTTGCCCTTTAGTGCTTCTTTCTGATCGTCTCAAACTGGTTGTGAGTTCTGTCGTGGGTTCTGCTGTCTCCTCTGGTGCATACAAGCAATTCTGATTACTACAAGAGCCATTGCCAGTTTGCTAAACCTGTCTCTCATCAGCATCAAGTTCTGAATTTCCACTAACATCCACAAGATAATGAAATCAATTTCTCTCCTCCACTTCAAATTCAATTCCAGACATTTCAGCAACAATCTTACTTCTTTTCCTTCTCTTAAGCAACACATTATGATTACTCTCCATAAGCCTTTTGGTTGGAATCAAATTATCAGCTGCTTCAGGAATCAGAGCCACATTTTTTAATTTAACATCCATCACTTCTCCAGTTGTAGTGAGGAGTTTGATTGGCTCTGTCCCAACACCCTTTACATTGAGAGTTTCCTTATTAGACTGGTACACTTCAGGCCTATTGTTAGTATCAAGTTCACAAAACAAGTCCTCATAGTTGCAAATGTGTATACAGGATCCAGAGTCTACTAAAATATTTTCTTATTTTCATCATCATCACAGATTCTAAAAGCATGGCCTCTGCTGGCTGCATGAAAATTTCCCTTTGTCTGAGGACTAAAACCTCTGCTATTATTTCCTCTTCCACCAGGTGTCACTCTTTCAGTCTGAACACGTGCACCAGTAGCCTTTTGTCTGGCATCCCTTTTTAAATTCACAATTTCTGATATTTTAAAATTCACAGTCCCTGGACAGATGATTTTCACCACATATAAAACATTCAATTTTCTTTTCCATTTTAAATCTGCACACATTTCAAACTCAGAACAGACATCTCATTAGACAAAGCATCCTTACTAGCTCTGGAGTCAGACTCTTCCTTTAAAGTCATCAACAAGCCATTAAGTGTTAGATCCGTTTGGTGTGTTAGAAATTGCTAGCCCTCTGTAACTCACGGGGAGGCCGTTCAGTATAGCAGCAATAATGTCTAACTGGTCAGGAGTCTTCCCAGGTACTTTCAACTGATTGTAAGTCCCCATTAGCTTCTTTAGTTGCTCAGGCAAAGAGTAACTTTCCTTTACTTTAAAGTCAAAAATCTGAGCCTTCAGGTAATAAATCTTACTGGTAGATTCCCCTCCATACTTCTCTTTCAGGTATTCAATCATTAGCTTGGAGGATTCTATGGTATGCAGGCTAGGCACATCATGGCAATTAACTGAACCCATAATCAAGGACTTGGCATAGCCATTTTGTCTTTTAAAGGCACTTTTCTCTGGCTCACTTGCAGGTGCTTGCTTTGTTAAGACATCTTCAGCCTAAAATATTTGCAGTCTATGGTTAAGGGAGCTGAGCCACCAATTAAAATTATGCTGGGTCAATTTGAGTGGACCTAATCCCCCTGGATTGGAATCTCTGTCATGGAACATATTCACATCTGTTGAAGCTGAAGGTGAAGCTCTGGAAGACGTGCTTGAATCACTCATTCTGATCTTCAGGCTTTAGCAGGCACTCAGCAGGGACTTGCGGGGTTAATCCTTTCTTTAGAGCAATTGACTGGAGCAGCTGGCTGCAAGCAATTGGCTTCTCCTCCGTTGTGATTCCAAATGCGAAAAAAACCCTTCAAAAATAGTTTTCAGATGCTCGTTAGCATATGCAAGGCTGACCTAGGTGAGAATTCTCTAATCAAGCAAGAATTATACTAGTCTTCACCTCTCATGGCTACAGTATGCAGCTTGCAGATGGTTGTTTTAAAATCAAGCCTCACAGCTGCTAATTAGCTCCTAGCAAATCTCTCTCGTTTCAGTGAGCATTTAAAAATTTATATCAGGGGAAAAAATCAGTTAACCAAATCATCCTCTGCAACCAGAATGTGTTGGAAAAATTGGTAAAAATACTTAGATATTCAGAGTTTGCAATTGATCTTTGCTTCACTGGAGAGGAGGCATTTCTTTCTGTGTAAAAATCCTTATTTCTAAGGGAAGGGTACACAGGAAAATCTACAAAATAACAAAGACCTAAGGCTACATCTCTACAGCTACAGAACAGACCAACCACACAGTCTCACAACAAAAACTATAATGGAGATTCTTCTTCTTCTTGACCCCTAGAAGGAAATCAACTTAATACATTAACCAATGATTGTGAGTAAACAGACTTAGATTTCCTGGGCTCTCTTCCCATTGGTTCTGTGCCAGCTTTCCCTTCCAGGTCAGTCTAAACAATAATACAAAAGGTAAACCGATTAACCCTATAATGACTGAATTAGACCTTAAGAACATAAGAACATAAGAGATGCCAATGTTGGATCAGGCCAAAGGCCCATCCAGTCCAACACTCTGTATCACACAGTGGCCAGAAATACCAGTGCCATCAGGAGGTCCACCAGCGGGGCCAGGACATTAGAAGCCCTCCCACTGTTGACCCTCACCCCAAGCATCAAGAAGACAGAGAATCACTTGCCCCAGAGTCCCTATCTATACCTTGTGGCTAATAGCCACTGATGGACCTCTGCTCCATATGCTTATCTAATTCTCTTTTGAAGCCATCCATGTTTGTAGCCACCACCACTTCCTGTGGCAGTGAATTCCAAGTGTTAATCACTCTTTGGGGGAAGAAGTACTTCCTCTTATCTGTTCTAACCCGACCGCTCAGCAATTTCATGGAGTGCCCACGAGTTCTTGTATTGTGAGAAAGGGAGAAAAGTACCTCTTTCTCTACCTGTTCCTTCCCATGCATAATCGTGTAAACCTCAATCATGTCACCTTCCAGTCCTCGTTTCTCCAAGTTGATTTTAAGGAAAGATTACATATTTTTGTCAGGAGATCCACAAGTTCACATTTGAGTTCTTTCAGAACTCTCGGATGTATGCCATCTGGGCCTGGTGATTTATCAGTTTTTGAGTTGTCTATCAGTTTTAGGACCTCCTCTCTCGTCACCTCAATCTGACTCAGGTCTTTCAACACCCCTCCCGAACTCAGCGGTTCTGGAGTGGGCAAGCACTTCTCATCTTCCACAGTGAAGACGTAGGCAAAAAATGCATTTAGCGTCTCAGCCATTTCCCTATCATCCTTCAGTACTCCTTTTACCCCTTGGTCATCCAAGGGCCCCACTGCCTCCCTGGCTGGTTTCCTGCTTCTAATGTATTTGTAGAAAGTTTTTTGTTGGTTTTTACGTTTTTTGCTACATATTCCTCATATTCCCTTTTTGCCTGCCTGACTACAGACTTGCATTTTATTTGCCATAGCCTGTGTTCCGTTTTATCAGCCTCACTGTGACTAGCTTTTCACCGCTTAAAGGAATCCTTTTTACCTTTTACAGCTTCCATTACTTTGTTTGTTAACCATGCAGGCTTTTTCCTATACCTGTTTGTGCCTTTCCTAACCTGCGGAATATTTTTTTTTGAGCTTCTAGAATGTGATTGTGGTAGAGGGTGACCTGGTCAGCTTGCTGGGTTGCGCCTGGTTTGAACCCCTGGGGATCTCGATCGAGGGAGTCCAGCTATGCACAGCCCATGATTTCCAAGGAATATGCTGTGATTTTCCTGCCATTTTTGATGACTCTCTGGGTTGTTATATGCCCCCCGGTGTCCCTACTCTAGACCCCAAGGTGGCGCTCATCCGAATGCATGCCAGGACAGTTCCATTGTTGGTCAAGCCTGGGTGTGGAGCCCCGCCAGGCTGCCGTGTTCCAGAATGTGAAAGAACTCTTGATCTCCAACTCAGTCCTGGCCCACTTTGACGAGGCACTGCCTGTGGTCTTGGCATGTGATGTTTCACCCTACGGCATCGGTGCGGTGCTGACGCATCATCTCCTGGATGGGCGGGAGGTCCCGGTCACGTATTACTCATGCACTCTGTCTGCGGCTGAGCGGAACTACGCCCAGATAGATCGTGAGGGACTAGCAATCGTGGCCAGGGTCAAGAAATTCCATGACTTCCATGACTTCGTCTATGGCCAGCCGTTCACCATTGCCACAGACCACCGCCCGCTCCTCGGCCTCTTCGTGCCCGATCACCAGACACTGCAGGTCTTGCGGTGGTCCATTTTCCTTACGGGCTAGGATTACCAGCTGCAACACCGCCTGGGGAAAGCTATGGGCCATGCTGACGCCCTTAGCCAACTTCCCTTACCAGACGTGGTTGAGGATCCGGCTCCTGTGCACATCATCCTCCAGCTGGACGGCCTTCCGGATGCCCCACTGCAGGCTGCAGACATTGCCCGCCGCACAGCTCAGGACCCCGTCATATTTCGTGTGTTGGGCTGGGTGGTGAGGGGGTGGCCTGCGAAGATAGAGGGCCCAGAGTTCACTGCTTTTATGGCCCGCCTGGAGGAGTTGTCGGTGCACAAAGGCTGCCTGCTGTGGGGTGACAGGGTTGTGGTCCCCAGCGCCCTCCGCTAACAAGTTCTCCAGCCCCTTCACAAAGCACACCCGAGCATCGTAAGGATGAAAGGCCTCACCAGGAGCTATGTCTGGTGGCCAGGCATCGATGCAGAGGTAGAGGCATGGGTGAAATGTTGCCCGACCTGCCAAGCCATCCGACCCATCCCACTGAGTGTGCCTTCCCAGTCATGGGAATCCACATGAACCCCGTAGTCCCAGCTCCACATTGACTTTGCCGGACCATTTCATGGACTGTTATTCCTAGTGACTGTGGATTCCTATTCAAAATGGCTGGAGATAAGCCCCGTTTCTGCGACATCCACAAAGGCCACCATCCGCGCCCTCCGAAAGATCTTCGCCACCCACGGGTTGCCAGACACCATCGTCTCGGACAACGGGACGGCATTTACTTTGGAGGAATTCCAACAGTTTCTCTGCAACAACTTGATCATACACATCAGGTCAGTGCCGTTCCACCCCGCTACAAACGGCCAAGCCGAACTCATGGTCCATATGGTGAAGGACGCTTTAAGCTGCGTGACAGAGGGGGACTGGGAATTTCACATCGCCCATTTCCTCCTTGCGCAAAGAACAATGCCAAACCCCGTAAGCGGTCGCTGCCCAGCTGAACTCCTCATGGGTTGGAGACCAACAATCCTCCTGGACCTCCTACACCCAGATCAGGCTCCAGAGCCATGGAACTCCTCTAAGCAACGGGAAATGCTTCATGGGTTCTTCCCAGAGGACCCCATCTTCGCCCGAAATTTCGGAAGGGGCCCAGAATGGATCGCTGGCCACATCATCCGTCCCACGAGCACCGTCTTGTACAACGTGTTGACAGAATGTGGGCAGGTCCTTCGGAGACACATAGACCAACATGAGCATGCAGGTTCATGAGCAGTGGGCCAACCCAGAGGTGAGCTCCCAAGATGCCCCAGTGCAGGACCTCCCACTGAGGAGCGTCAGAACCTTGCCCCTGTCCTCACGGCAGCTGCCGAGGAGGGCCCGACAGCCTACTCTTCTGCGCCAGAGGTGACTGCAGCACCATCATGTCCCAGCAGAACGGAGGGGGCCTCGGAGGTTCCAGTACCAGCTCCCCAATGGTCCACTAGAGAACGGCAGGCCCCATCGTACTTAAAGGACTATGTGACCTAGGTTAGGTCTGAACTATAGGGGGAGGGATGTTATGTCCGCTGACCGCCACCAGGGGCCAGCGAATACTCCCGAGCTTGACTCTGTAGAAACAATGGGGACTAGGCTCCTAGTCTCTCCACTGGGGAACCAATAGGACATTGGCGGGAGATTTGAACCCACCAACAGGACCTGGGGGGGGGGTGTCCCCAGGTGTGTATATAGTTGGTCAGCCGGCCAGTAGTTGTTGTCTTTGTTATGTACTAGTAAACCATTCTGATCACTACATCCGTCTCAGTGGTTTATACATGCGTCTAACCCACTACACTTCACCCCTTAAAACAGCTTCTTACAAACAACAATAGACCACCCAACAGAGATACAAACCCAGGAACCAAGCCCTGCAGCAGACCTAGATGCCAACTACATAAACTCAAATAATACTATTACAGGATTTACTAATATCAGCTACGCCATCTTAGACCGATCCACTTGCTCATTGTCCAATTTAATATATGTCATCATGTACCAACACTGCCCTTCTGCTATCTACATTGGACAAATATTTGGGTCCATATGTGAGACGATCAATGAATGCAAATCTGATATATGAAATCACAGCACTCAGAAACCAGTGGGCAAATGTTTTAATCTTCCTGGACCTGATCTGTAAGTTACTGTTCTTCCCCCCCCCCAAAAAAAAAACAAACCCACACCCCTCATACAACATGAAAGTGCTGAATAAAAACACATCAAGGAATTAAACATGTTCTGTCATCCTGTATTAAACCAAGACTTGAGTTTCTCACTTATAATTTGTAATAACCCAAGATGACCGATTTTTAGAAACTCAAATAGACTGTTACCAACATGTTGTATTGTACCATAATCCTTTACCTTCAGAAAACTTCTTCCTTAATTGGTTTGTTGTTTATTTTATCAGACTTTTATCTTCACTGCATGAGAGAGGATAGAACCTCTGACCTCTTTCATCATCTGTTATTTGTAGACTGTTCAGCCGTCAAATCTCTAATGTAGACAACCACACCCAATTTATGATACTTGCCCCCTTTGTGTTCAATTCCTCTCTCTGCTCTTCTGTAATTTTCAGCTTAAAATGAGGGAAGTGGTTCTCTTTTCTTCACTGCATGTCAGGAGGTGAGCTCTGACTCACAAAAGCTCATGCTGCAATAAATGTTGTTAGTCTTTTAAGGTGCCACCAGACTTCTGTTTTGTGTTGCTACTCTACGCTAACACAGCTACCCCTATTGAACTGTGGTATTCCATAGGAAGTCAAAAAAAGTCCTGAGGCAGTTTAAAGATTAACAGATGAGAGAAGCCCACTTTATCAGATGCAATAAAGATAAGCAGTTAAGAAGTTTTCTTTAAGAACATCTATGCTACATCTCCTAAGTATGCACAGAATTTCCAAGGGTCACTCTGAAAGTGATTGCCAGGTAAAATAGTCAATCCCCTCATGTTTATTTTGTGGGTACATCAACTGTAATGTGGGAAGCAGGAAGTACTGTACCTGTGAGGTGGGGACATGGGAATGGTAAATATGCCAGTTCCTCACTGATGACTGCAGTTTTTTTTAATTCAGCCAATAGAGGGATTGCATTTTCTCCCAAATAGTGAACTCTACTCCCTCTGGTGGACGTGGCAGGATCAGCAAGTTGTTTCTGTGTGAACTGCTTAGGAAAGTCTCTGCAGAAACTTGTACATTTGCTGGCATACACTAGATGTTTTAGGAAATCTTTCCCCCCCCCCCATTTTCCATCCATCTGCATACTTAGCCCCTCTTAAACTCCAGTTAACATTGTCATAATTTTAAGACTGAAGGATTGATCTTTCTACAGTTTGCAATAGAAGAACTAATCCTTACATTAGGGGAGAGTGGGCATGTAAAAAGAGACACTGGGGTCTTCTCTTGCTGGTCTGCCCTGACCCTACATGCATTCAATACCACTTGCTAACAGAGAAAATTTGCAAGCTTTGTACAGACCATCAGGGAACCAGCATTTGACAAGGTTCCCAGCAGGCAAAGATTATGCACAGACACTTTATATACAGGGTGTAGTGATGGCAATCAGGTCACATGGCCAACTTCCAAACAGCATCATGGAGGATAGGCCCATTAGTGGCTTTTATCCATGATAGCTTTATGTTAAGAGGCACAGAGGACAAGAAGGTCTCCAAAGATTAAATCCAATAACTTGACTCCACCTTATGAACATCTTTGCATCCATCCTATTAGATAAGAAAGGACAAACCCATTGGAAAATAGACTGAAATAGGTCAAGGGTGGATGTGTCCTCCAAGTAAAGATGAAGTGGCTCTTTTATTACATGCTCCAGCACCTTATCCTAAAAGAGTAGGTTAGATACAGATCTATAATTGTTCACATCCTCTTTAGCGGAAGTTGTGATGGCAGTGACTTAAGGCGTTTTGGTGTAAGTCCATTGCTGGAGAGGAAAGAACCCTTAAACTTCCACCATCTTTATTACACAGGCCACAGAATAATAGTTTTGTTGGTAGCAGCAATATACATCTAGACTTGGATTGTTTCCACACAGAAGTCTTGCTCTGCATTCCATTCCAAACTGCTGCAAGACTTTCTAGGGCTTCTGTAGAACGTCATCAAGCCGTTTAACCTTTGCTTTCTGGAAAGATCATTCTCAAAGTGAGTTTGGGATCTGTGTGGATGGTAAGGTGTGGATTTCCACAGTTCCCTGCCCACATCCAGCACATCAAGTGCCACTTCCCTTCTTACCTGCTACTTCCTCACATCACTAGCAGGCTTTTTGCTGTTATTTAAAATTGATAGTAGATATATTGTTATATCTATTGTTATATCTATCTATATTGTTATGTATTGGGCTGGAATCTCCCATGTCTATCCATAAGAGATAGGCTGAGCTTGGAGCTCTGGAACAATAGACCACCAGGATTCTAGAGGTAACCAATGAGAAGGCAATGTTATGCAAATAGAGGTAATCAATGAGGAAACAATGTTATATAAATAGCCTATCGTTCGGAGTGGGGTGTGTTTGGGTGTGGTTTTTGTGTGCTGTGGTCCATGGGGCCACGAAGAGTCAGACTCAACTGTGTGACTACTGAACAACTGTTAGCCAAATTGCCTTGAATTATCAATTAGTCTAGGGGAGGTTAAGATTATTAATTGGCAATAGGCAAATTAGGGTACACACCAATGTATACAGAAGTCCCACATTTGCTGTAAGTATCAGAACAGACACAGAGACTGTATTCAGTAAAATATAATGTCTTTTTACTGGAGGATATGTATCATTCAAACAATACACAAACACACAAACATTTATACTTGTTCTCAGAAATAAAGATAGATCCTTAACACAGTTGCATTAGCAGGACATTCGTTGGTTGGGTGATATTTACCTGTCCTCATTGATTGAGCCGTTCCAATGGAAGAATGGAGGGGTTTAGAAATAGAAAATGGGGAACACATGCTCTGAACCGGCAGAACCACATGAACTCTAGCTGCAGATCTAGAGTTTACAGATGGAGGTAGGGTATGTGGATAGCAAGCTGGACATAAGAGGGTTAAAGCTTCGATAAGGGTCGTGGAGAGGGTAAGAGAGAGAGACCATGTGGTCGGTCAGCATCTTTTATAACGTGATGTGGGGGGGGCAGGCTAGGCTGGCCACATCCCCCTGTGACACCTTCTGTTAGTCCATCCCATAAAACATACTATTGGCTGGCTGGAAGAGGGGAGGGGGACTAAGGAGTGGTCAATATTGAGAGCTAGTAACTTGGTCTGGGGACTGGCACCTGGATGAAGAGTGATTGAATCATCAGGCTAGGGCTATTGTCTCTTGATGGCCCTAGCCGGCTGGCTGATGGTTGAGCAATTAGTTGCTAAGCAGCTATTATTGGAGTCTCAGAGCTACTCAGAGGTTTGGAGGGGGGGTTGCCTACACGTGCTTGAAGAAACTCTTAATGGAGTTTGAAGTTCTCTGGCCTTGTGCCTTTCCATGGCATGGCATTAGAGGCTGTGTACAGGCTTATGGAACTGCTTCATCTCACAGCAGGTGAGATGTCTGGTGACTCTGAACTATCACTGTGGCAGCAACACTAAAGGAAGGTGTCCCTCTTTCAGGTGTGCAGTCTCAACAGGCATTCCCAGGTCTCCATGTTATACAGTCCCTTTGCACAGTTCATATTCCATAAAAACACATTGATAGGCTTGCATGGCAACACAACAACAACAACAACATATTGTTGTAGCATCATTGTGCTATACAATGACACTGGATTTGCAGTGGCAGTGAGAGCACAACAGAGAATTTTCCCCATGGAGCAGCAACTTAGGGTTCTGTGAGAATCTGTGAGACAGAAGTACTGTAAAAACAATAACAACTAATGTTGTGAGGAGAAAAGAGGAAGCAGGCACCAAATTGCATCAACTGAAATTTATATATTTTAAGAGTGACATCCCATGGAATGATTGCCAAGATATCTTTTTTTCTTAGGGCAACATTTAGGGCTGCCAATTCAGAATTGGGAAATTGCTGGAGATTTTTTTGGGGGGGAGAGCCTTGAGAGGGAGGGGTTTGAGTAGTGGAGAAGGACCTCATTGGGGTATAATGCCATATAATCTACCCTCCACATCAGCCATTTTCTCTAGGTGATCTCTATATCCTGGAGATTACTCATAATTCCGGCAGATAACCAGGCCCCACCTAGAGGCTGGCAAATTTAGGACATTTCATCATCAAACATGATTGTGTAAACTCACTTTGAGGCTCTGTGAGCCAACTAAAGAGTCTTGAAGGCTTTCTGCAGCTCATGATTAGCATGTTGTGCTCATGCTACACTTTCAATAATATTTTGCCTTGTATGCATGAGGTGTGCCTTAAACTGGAAGGCAATGCCAATAGTGTGACTTCCAGACCAGGCAGCCAAATAAATTTGACTGCATCCTCTGTTCTTCCAACAGAGGAGTAGCTTCAGCTGTATCTGCATTACTTCTCATTCCATATTTCTTGGAGCTGTTGCATTTGAGGTGCTTCTGTAAATGAAATTGACTCCACTTATAAGCTTTTTTTTTGCACAGAAACCAGTATGTTACTAAAGTAATCTTCCCCACAGTATTCTCAACAGGCTTGGACTTCATCTATTCTCATCAATATAACTAATTCTCAACAGGGCCTCATCTGGGGATACTTAAATGCAGCAACTGGAGCCATAAACTGACAATACAGATCTTTCTGCGAAACTGAGAAAAGACCCAGGCTTGCAGAAAAACTGTAATCTGGCCCCCCCCCAAAAAGTCAGTACACTGGACAGTTACCCCCCTCCACCAAATAATAGAAGCAGCTCTTGTACCTTTAAGAAACAAATACCCTAAGTGGCCATTGCCAGAGTTGAAGCCTTGTTTCTGCAAGTAAAAGGCAGGGAGAAGAGTCAGGACCCTTTCCAGGAGCTGTTTGGGCCTTTGAAAGAAGGATTCATTGGGGCAAGGGCCAGCAGCAACCACCAGGTGACTTTCTACCATAGGACTTGCATGACTCACACAGGCCTGACTTCTGGCTACTGTTCAACAGTGGCCACCACATGATATAGCAGAGTTTCAGATTAGGACTCTGCTGTGGAAGAGGAAGAAGAGATTGGATTTATCCCCCGCCCTTCACTTGGAGTCTCAGAGCGGCTTACAAACTCCTTTCCCTTCCCCTCCCCACAACAGACCCCCTGTGAGGTGGGTGGGGCTGAGAGAACTCTGACACAAACTGCTCTTTTTCAAGGACAGCTGTGCCAGAGCTTGTGACTGACCCAAGGTCACATCAGCAGGTGCAAGTGGAGGAGTGGGGAATCAAACCCGGTTCTCCCAGATTAGAGTCTGCACACTTAACCACTACACCAAACTGGCTCACCTTGGAGAACCAGTTACACATTCTGACCCTGACTTACCTCACAAGGTATTGAAGATAAAACGGGGAAAAGGAAAATGATGTAAACTGCTTTGGGTTCCCATTGGGGAGAAAGGCAGGGTATAAATTAAGTAAATAAGAACATAAGAGAAGCCAATGTTGGGTCAGGCCAATGGCCCATCCAGTCCAACACTCTGTCACACAGTGGCCAAAAATACCAAATGCTATCAGGAGGTCCACCAGTGGGGCCAGGACACTAGAAGCTCTCCCACTGTTGCCCCCCAAGCACCAAGAATACAGAGCATCACTTGCCCCAGAGTACCTTGTGGCTAATAGCCACTGATGGATCTCTGCTCCATATGTTTATCTAATTACCTCTTTTTTATTTTTATTTATAATTTTATAATAAAGAAGTAGTACAGTTGAGATATACACTTGAATATTTGGAGCCTTACAAATCTGTAAATTTATGTAGCCATTTATACACTCTTGACCATCATTGTAAATGGATTTCTTCATCTTTTCCTTGCAGCAAAATGTTCTGTCTATCCATCTCTGCCATCTCCAAAAATCTCTGTATTAGCTCTTCCTTTGATGGAATTCTTCCGGTTTTCCAAAACTTTGCAAGCAAAATTCTAGTGGATGTCAATATATAAGTTATCATATAAAGATCACATTTTTAATAACCATCTGGTAGTATATTTAGTAAATAAAACTCAGGTTCTAAAGGAAGCTTAACGTCTAAAATTTCTTGAATTGTCTTTTGGATTCTAAGCCAATATTTAAAAACTTTCTCACATCTCCACCACATATGGAAGTATGTCCCAATATTTTTCTTACATTTCCAACAAACATTCTTTACACTTGGATAACATTTAGCTATTCTATTTGGAGACCAGTGCCACCTATGAAACATTTTGTATAAATTTTCTTTATATGCAATGGCTCTGGTAAATTTCATCACCTTCCAAATTTTAGACCAGTTATCCAAATCTATATTGTGTCCTATATCCTGCATCCATTTAACCATTGATATTTTCACAATCACATCTTCCATATATTCTTCTAACAAGAAATTATACATTTTAAAAATCAGTTTCTCATCAGTATTCAACCAAATCTTATCTAAGTCTATTGGGCTCGTATAAAACCCAATGATTTTATCCTTATGATATCTAGAATTTAACTGCAGCCTTTCCCACCATTATTTTTTCAGCTTTTGAGCCAATAATGGCTCTTTGGGTTTAAGCTTATTATTAGTATCCAAGAGTTCTTCATATTTCCCCTATCTAATTCCCTCTTGAAGCCGTCCATGCTTGTAGCCACCACCACCTCCTGTGGCAGTGAATTCCATATGTTAATCACTCTTTGGATGAAGAAGTACCCTTTTATCTGTTCTAACCCGACTGTTAACCAATTTCATTGAGTGCCCACAAGTTCTTGTATTGTGAGAAAGGGAGAAAAGTACTTCTTTCTCAACCTGCTCTATCCCATGCATAATCTTATAAACCTCGATCATGTCACCCCTCAGCTGTCATTTCTCCAAGCTAAATAGCCCCAAGCATTTTAACCTTTCCTCATAGGGAAAGTGTTCCAACCCTTTTATAATTTGAGTTGCCCTTTTCTGCACTTTTTCCAATGCTATAATATCTTTTTTGAGGTGTGGTGAACAGAACTGTACATAGTATTCCAAATGAGGTCACACCATTGTTTTATACAGGGGCATTATGATACTGGCTGATTTGTTTTCAATTCCCTTCCTAATAATTCCGAGCATAGTGTTGGCCTTTTTTATTGCAGTCGCACACTGTCTTGACATTTTCAGTGAGTTATCTACTACGACTCCAAGATCTCTCTCATGGTCAGTCTCTGCCAGTTCAGACCCCATCAACATGTATTTATAGTTAGGATTTTTGGCTCCAATGTGCATCACCTTGCACTTGGCCACATTGAACCCCATTTGCCACACTGACGCCCACTCGCCCATCCTCAACAGATCCCTTTGGAGTGCCTCACAATCCCCCCTGGTTGTCACCACCTTGAACAACTTCGTGTCATCTGCAAATTTAGCCACTTCACTGCTTACTCCCAACTCCAAATCATTAATAAACAAGTTAAAAAGCAGTGGACCAAGTACTGATCCCTGCGGAACCCCACTGCTTACCACCCTCCACTGAGAAAATTGCCCATTTATACTCATTCTCTGTTTCCTATTAATTAGCCAGTTTTTGATCCAGAAGAGGACTTGTCCGTTTATCCCATGATTTTTGAGCTTACTTAGGAGCCTTTGATGAGGAACTTTATCAAAAGCTTTCTGGAAGTCAAGGTAAACAATATCTATTGGATCCCCCTTGTCCAAATGTTTGTTCACTCCCTCAAAGAACACTAATAGGTTAGTGAGACAAGATCTTCCCTAACAGAACCCATGCTGAGTCTGCCACAATAGTTTTTGTTCATCAATGTGCCTACTAATTCTTTCATTAATAATAGTTTCCACCAACTTACCCGGTATGGACATCAGACTGACTGGCCTGTAATTTCCTTGAACTTCTCTAGAACCCTTTTTAAAGATGGGAGTGACTTTAGCTACCTTCCAGGTAATAAAATAAAAATGTAGCAGAGATGGGGGGGCAGTTATAAGGTAGGTTGGCTGATGGGTGGGAAAGAGAGAAGGCGGTAGAGAAAGGTGAAAACATGGGGGTTGTCAGGAGGAGAGAAAGAGGAAATTGTGAGGCAGGGGTACAGCGGAAAATGACATGTTCCCTGCAAATTCTTGCAGGTTCCTTACCATACAACTAGGCTCACCCTGGCAGCCATCATGACACTACTGGGCCACAGTTTTCACAGACAGAGACTGCCAAAGGAAGGATATGGAGGGAAAGTTGTAGACAGAGGGGTAGATAAAGGTAGGTTGGCTGGTGGATGGGAAAGAGAGAAGAATGCAAGGAAGGGGGAGGTTATGTGGAGTTCAGGAAAGGGAATGATGAAATAGTGAAGGAGGGATAAATGAGATGCCTTTCTGCTAGGGTTGCAGGTCCCCTCACCGTTGTGGCAGGGGGATTCGGGGGTGTTCCAGGGGTGAGCAGGATGTCATTGGGTGATGTCCTGACATGATAACATCACCCAGAAGTGACATCGTTGCACTGGTGATGTCACGCATGATGCTCTGGTTTTGGGGCAAAAACTCTATGGGGTTTTTTTGCTTCAAAACCATTGTTTGCCAAAAAAACCAGAGTGTTGCATGTGATGTCACCGAAGCAATTATGTCACTTCCAGGTAATGTCATTGTGTTGGGGACGTCACCTGATAATGTCCTTATTTGAGGGTGGGGTTTCACAGATTGCAGCCCCCAAAAGTGGGGGAACCCCCACTGGGACTTGGGGGTTGGCAACCCTACTTTCAGCAAGTGAGAGGCAGTTTGGTGTAGTGGTTAAGTGCGCGGACTCTAATCTGGGAGAACCGGGTTTGATTCCCCACTCCTCCACTTGCACCTGGCTGGATGACCTTGGGTCAGTCACAAGCTCTGGCACAGCTGTTCTTGAAAAAGAGCAGTCTCTGTCAAGAGCTCTCTCAGCCCCACCTACCTCACAGGGTGTCTGTTGTGGGGAGGGGAAGGGAAAGGAGTTTGTAAGCCGCTCTGAGACACCTTTGGGTAGTGAAGGGCGGGGTATAAATCCAATCTCCTACTACTACTACTTGTGGGTCTCCTACTTGTCAATACAAATTACATATTGAGTATAAAAGTAATGAGCCTTTAAAATTTTAAAGGTGGGTGAGCAGGCCTGTAGGCAGAAAACTTTTCTTGGGGAGGGGCAAATGAGCACAGTGGTGGTCAGCCCATCATTGTTTATTTACTTTATTATTTATTTATATATACTTTATTAGTTATTTACCAATTTTCTCCTTGAGTCTCAGGGTGGACTACATGGTATAGAACATTGTAATAAAATGGCATGAGAGATCTAATAATGCAATAAGACTAGACTTACAAAAATAACAAAAATGCAAAAAAAGTATCAAACATACTATGTCAAGCAATGCAGAAAATGGAATTACAAAAATGAAAACAATGCTTTAAGAGCATGATAGAACATACAACAAAGCAATAATATATAGCGTACATTGTGACATAGATTACAGTCCTGTTCTCTATAAGCTTTATAAAATGCCATCCCAAGCAACTGTTTTACATAGTTAAATAAGTGTGAGAGCCTTCTTCCCATTACTGAAACCCAAAACTGTAAATTCAACCTTCTTTTCTCTGTAAATCACTAACTCATGGCTTCTTTTAACATTTTTAATTTTTTTAATTAAATATTGTAAAGGGAAAGGGGTGGAGAGATAGGGAACAGGAAAGGGGTACAAAGAAAATAATGCTTACAATTACTTCTACATCACTATTACATTACATTGATAATTCTACTTATACAAACCTAATTCTTTATATTAAATCTCATCACTTAAACACATACATTTCTTGATATCTGCAAAAACCCATATTGTTGCCTTTATGTCATAAAAGCACTCTATATCTTCTTAAAAGAAATTTATAAACTCTTATTACCTTATTAATATATTTTAACAAAACACTCCAAATTAATTAATCATATTTGAGTTATATTAGATTCATATCTACGGATTCTCATAATCAGATGACTTACTACAAAACTAATACTTACCCATACTTAACGTCCTACTTCTTATAAGTAGCCATTCTATAACAAAATCATTCTGGAAATAATATTTTAAAATACAGCTCCCTAGAAAAGAAATTTCTTTAATATTTTACTTTTACTAAATCAATCTTTATAGACTCTAGCATTTGTATTATTATTCTATATCCTGGTCCCAATTATTTCTAACTAAATATTGCTCAATCCTAACAAAAATTATATACATTTCTTATGAAAGTTTTCCTACAACTACTAATGTTTAGAATGTTCTAAAATAACACATACAAATGCTACAAATGCCTTATAACAAATATTTCTTTAACAATTTAATTTCAATTTTAATTCAATTTAACCTTCTTAATTAACTTCTTGGTTATCATTAACCATCCTTTGCACTACTACAGCCATACTGAATAATAGTTATATTTAATAATTGATTATGATGATCTCACATTCCTTATCCAAAAGAAGAAAAAAGAAGAGAGAGAGAGAGAGAGAGAGAGAACTTCCATACAGCTGTTATTATTTGCCGCTGCCAGGATCTGGCTCCCCGTTGCATCCCCTGCTTCGGGTATCCCTCTTCTGGGGTCCCCCTATGAGTCCGGGAAACCCAGACTCCCCCAAACCAGAAGTCCCCACTAACTCAAGGCTTCTAATGGTGCCCTGTGAATGAGATTCCTGTAGGTTAGAATATATTAGCAAAAAGATTTATGCTCACTTACCTCTGGTTGTAAATTCCTTATTATTTGTCTCCTGTTCTGTCAAAAATAATTTTCCCAGTGATAAGAGTTCTTCAGGAATATTGTGAAACACTGTCCTGTTCTGTCTTTTTCTTTACTTTCTTCTGAGTCTTCTACAACACATTTTTATCCCTTCATTCCTTAATATCTCTCTATCTCTGCTTTACTCCAACATGATTTCACTCCCCCTGTCCCTGCAAGCTTTTAAAATCAGGACTCAGTCAGCCCTGCTAATGGCTAATTCTGTTCTAGCCAATTGTATAGAGAATTCACCCTTGAAAGATTTATGACAGGATTCACACTTTTTACCTCAACTCATTCCTTTTTTACATAGAAAATTTACACCTGAAAGACTGTGACAGATTTCACACATTTATCAAGACAGCCAAGTCTACAACATGATTTTTAAATTAGCAATAAATACAATTGGGGGAGGGTGATTCACATTGCTAACAATCTTCCTGGAGTCTTTGGATGAGAATTATGTAACTTTTACTTGTCAGTTGTACACATGAAAATTCAGGTCTTTTGATAGAAGTAAATCACTACAAGTGGGAGCCTAATGTTATATTTAGCTGAATTTTGAATTGCAAAAGTATTGTGTGCATTTAGGTCTCCACAATACTCTTCATATCACTGCTCCCTGCTCCCCTCATTCCTGCATCCCAAGCTATTTTCAGATGATGATTCAATTCCTTTGAGAATCTGAATGAACTTCTTGGTGCTTTGTTTACTTAAGTGATGGCTGGAGGGGGGGCATGAAGCTCGAATTGCCAGGTCACAGCTGGCAACTCCTGGGAACAATCAAGGGCGGGGATTGGTGCTCCAGTGTCACACCAGGGCGCTAACACCCCTTCCAGTAAAAACCATAGAATTTTTGCAGATCTTAGAGTGCCTATGATGCTACCTGATTTTAACCAGAAATGACATGGGTAGGGTTTGGGGGCAGAGACACAGGAGGAAGATGGTGGCAGCTGCATCACTCTGTTCCTTCTGGGCAAAAACCTTATGTCACATCTGGTTTTCCCCAAGAAGTGATGTTGTGACGCAACCAACACAGCTAATGTTACTGTATTTTTTCTCCCACTGCCATGCTGCACAGTGGCGGGCAACTAGGCCGCCAGCAGGAGGCCTGGCAGCCCAAAATGTTAGTGCAATGCCAATGCCACCCCAATCCTCCCTCATTTTCTCCTGCTGTCACCTGGACTTGCAATTCTAAATGAAATCTTCCTTGCTTCAAGGAGCATTATAAAGAGGAAATACAGGATGCCATTTTTAGGGCACAGGAGCAGGAAATACAAGAATCAACTGAACAATGGTACAATGGATAGGATGGGTACAATGTTTGTTTGGCTTCTGCCCCAACCCAGCAGAATGTATTTGTCATGTTACCAATTTCTATCAGTAGTCAAGCAGATGCCTCTATATGTGTTAGATTCCCCATCCCAAAATAATTTATGGCAAGTGTTATTTTCCTAATATCAATTTTTCATAACAGTATGAATTGTAATGTTTGGTGTGATAGTATCACAATGTGACAATTACTGATTTCTGTCCTCAGTCCTGTGCAAATAGGCAGATTTGGGAAGCCCATGGAAACCTTATGAATGTGCATTATTGCACAATGGTGGTCAAACAGTATTCCAGCCAAGCTGTTGAACAATCTAAATGGAATCCCAAGCATCTCTGCTCAGAAGTAAGTCCCATTTTATTCAGTGAGGTTTACTACAAGGAACGTGTTTTTAGTACTGCAGCCAAAATCAGTGTGTTGCATTTCTAAGCACTAGCCAAAGAAAAGTGAGGCTACTAAATTACACATGCTAAGTGTTATAACCTTAACTTTGTAAGAATTCTTAGAGATGCGGAAATGGTTTGGTAGTTAAAGAAGACAGAGGCCTAGAAACTTAGCTGTAGGAATGATTACTGTAGGCTGGTGATCAGTTGTAATTCTAGGTCGGTAACCCTACTCAACTGTTATTGTTTTTCACAGAAACATAAGCCTGGGGGCCTGCTTCACAGCATTGCTGTACCTGCTAAACAATAAAAAATTTCTCAATAGCAGACATCATTTTGATATTTCCCAGAAGCTGAACAGCATGATACTCTTTGTTGTTGTTCAGTCGCACAGTCGAGTCCGACTCTTCGCGACCCCATGGACCAGATCCCGCCAGGCCCTCCTGTCTTCCACTGTCCTCTGAAGTTGGCTCAATTTCATGTTCGTTGCGTCGATTACACTGTCCAACCATCTCATCCTTTGCCGTCCCCGTCTTCTTTGATCTTCAATCTTTCCCAGCATTAGGGTCTTCTCTAGTGAGTGCTCCCTTCTCATTTGGTGGCCAAAGTATTTAAGCTTCAGTTTCATTATCTGGCCTTCCAGGGAACAGTCAGGGTTGATTTCTTTTAGGATTGACTGATTTGATCTTCTTGCAGTCCGAGGGACTCTCAAGAGTCTTCTCCAGCACCATAGTTAAAAAGAATCTATTCTTCGGCGCTCAGCCTTCCTTATAGTCCAACTCTCGCAGCCATACATGACTACTGGGAATGCCATTGCTTTGACCATGCGGACTTTTGTTGGCAGGGTGATGTCTCTACTTTTTATCATGCTGTTTAGGTTCGCCATCGCTTTCCTCCCAAGGAGCAGGCGTCTTTTAATTTCATGGCTGTTGTCACAGTCTGCGGTGATCTGGGATCCCAGGAACGTGAAGTCTGTCACCACTTCCACGACTTCCCCTTCTATTTGCCAAGGAGTGATGGGGCCGGATGCCATGATCTTAGTTTTTTTGATGTTGAGCTTCAAGCCCACTTTTGCGCTCTCCTCTTTTACCCTGAGCAAGAGGCTCTTAAGGTCCTCTTCACTTTCTGCCATCAGAGTGGTATCGTCTGCATATCTGAGGTTGTTGATCTTTTCCCCAGCAATCTTAATGCCCGCTTGTGATTCATCTAGGCCAGCATTTCGCATGATGTACTCTGCATATATATTAAATAAGCAAGGCGACAATATACATCCTTGTCGTACTCCTTTTCCTATGCTGAACCAATCAGTTGTTCCATATCCGGTTCTAACTGTCGCTTCTTGGCCCTTATACAGGTTTCTCAAGAGACATGTGAGGTGGTCTGGTACTCCCATCTCTTTAAGGCCCTGCCATAGTTTGTTGTGATCCACACAGTCAAAAGCTTTAGCATAGTCAATGAAGCAGAAGTAGATATTTTTCTGGTACTCTCTTGCTTTCTCCATAATCCAGCGAATGTTGGCAATTTGATCTCTAGTTCCTCTACCTCTTCGAAACCCAGCTTGTACTTCTGGTAGTTCTCTATCCACGTACTGTTGAAGCCTAGCTTGTAGGATCTTGAGCATGACCTTGCTAGCGTGTGATATGAGTGCAATTGTGCGATAGTTTGAACATTCCTTGGCATTGCCCTTCTTTGGGATTGGAATGTATACTGACCTTTTCCAATCCTGTGGCCACTGTTGCGTTTTCCAAATTTGCTGGCAAATGGAGTGCAGAACTTTAACAGCATCATCTTCTAAGACTTTGAATAGCTCAACTGGAATACCATCACCTCCACTAGCTTTGTTGTTAGTAATGCTTTCTAAGGCCCATTTAACTTCACATTCCAGGATGTCTGGCTCGAGGTCAGTGATTATACCGTCGTGGTTGTCAAGGACATCGAGGTCTTTCTTGTATAGTTCTTCTGTGTATTCTTGCCATCTTTTCCTAATCTCTTCTGCTTCTGTTAGGTCCCTACCGTTTTTGTCCTTTATCATGGCCAGCTTTGCATGGAACGCTCCCTTGATTTCTCCAACTTTCTTGAAGAGATCTCTAGTCCTTCCCATTCTATTGTTTTCTTCTATTACTTTGCACTGTTCATTCAGGAAGGCCTCCTTATCTCTCCTTGCTGTTCTCTGGAAATCTGCGTTCAGTTGGGTAAATCTTTCCTTTTCGCCTTTGCCTTTCGCTTTCCTTCTTTCCTCTGCTATTTGTAAAGCCTCATCAGAAAGCCACTTTGCTTTCTTACATTTCTTTTTCTTTGGGATGGTGGTGATTGCTGCCTCCTGTACGATG
This sequence comes from Gekko japonicus, assembly GCF_001447785.1. NCBI lineage: Eukaryota > Metazoa > Chordata > Lepidosauria > Squamata > Gekkonidae > Gekko > Gekko japonicus. The sequence continues at coordinate 641,309 of NW_015164667.1, read as the reverse complement.
TCACGAACCTCTGTCCATAGTTCTTCAGGCACTCTATCTATCAAATCCAGACCCTTGAATCTATTCTTCACCTCTACTGTATATTCATCAGGGATGCGATCTAGGTCAAACCTGAATGGCCTCGTGGTTTTCCCAATTTTCTTCAGTTTAAGTCTGAATTTTGCAATGAGTAGCTCATGATCTGAACCACAGTCAGCTCCAGGTCTTGTTTTTACTGACTGGATAGAGCTTCTCCATCTTTGACTGCAAATTATATAGTCAATCTGATTTCGGTGTTGCCCATCTGGTGATGTCCATGTGTAGAGTCGCCTCTTAGGTTGTTGGAAAAGGGTGTTCGCTATGACCAGTGTGTTCTCTTGACAAAACTCTGTTAACCTTTGCCCTGCTTCATTTTGCTTTCCAAGGCCAAACTTGTCTGTTATTCCAGTTGACCATGTCAAGCTTACCTTGATTCATAGATCTTACATTCCAGGTTCCTATGTAGTATTGTTCTTTGCAGCATTGGACTTTCCTTTCACCATCAGACACATCCACAACTGAGGGTCCTTTCGGCTTTGGCCCAGCCGCTTCACTCTTTCTGGGGTTACTTGTACTTGCCCTCTGCTCTTCCTCAGTAGCATATTGGACACCTTCCGACCTGAGGGGCTCATCTTCCGGTGTCATATCTTTTAGCCTTTTGTTACTGTCCATGGGGTTTTCTTGGCAAAGATACTGGAGTGGGTTGCCATTTCCTTCTCCAGTGGATCACACTTGGTCTGAGTTCTCTGCTGTGGCCTGTCCGTCTTGGGTGGCCCTTCACGGCATAGCCCACAGCTTCATCGAACCGCTCAAGCCCGCTCGCCACGACAAGGCAGTGATCCATGAGGATCACTGATACTAACTAAGCTTGAATAGAGGCCTATTTGATTGGGGCCAAAGTATTATAGCAACCACTTTTCATGCTAGTTGGAATTTGGTATTCATATATATCCAGGGAAAGTGTTTTAAGTTATATCACTTCAAGGATTCCTTGCTGAATACTGATGAGATGGCATACTAAATTTCTGGTGACGTCATTCTGTTGATCTCTGTAAAACTAACATAGGAGTCTACAGAATGATATACTTGAACTTAAAGACCCTGGAAAAGACTCCCTATTTTAATGCAGAATGCAGAATGCCGCGGCCCTAGATGGGAGCACGTCCAACCTGTGCTTAAGGCACTGTGTACCGAATTCACTTCAAGATGCTGGTGCTTACCTTTAAAGCCCTATATGGCCAGGGTCTAACATACCTGTGGGACTGCCTTTCCCCATATATACCCCAGCGAGCACTACGGTCAGGGTCACAACATCGATTGGTTATCCCAGGCCCCAGGGACGCCAGGCTTGCTGCGACCAGGGCTAGGGCCTTTTCAGTGGTGGCTCCTTACTGGTGGAATGAGCTCCCGGATGAGATCAGGGCCCTGCAGGATCTTGTACAGTTCCGCAGGGCCTGCAAGATGGAGCTCTTCCACCAGGCTTTCAACTAGGAGCCACCACCACTACCACCAATGCCCACAATTAACATCTGCGGTGCAAGGCCAGCCCAATCGACATTATATGGTACCATCGGGAACCCAGAGACTGAGAACCTTTGGTGCGGTATTATATGGTACGCTGCTGTGATTTAAAATTGTGAGCATTTTAACTGTAAATTATTTAATTGTAAGTTATTTAACTGTTTTAACTGTGTTATGATTGGTGCATTGGACCAAATACTGTTAGCTGCCCTGAGCCTGCTTGCGGGGAGGGAGGGAAATAAATAATATAACCCCGGCATCTCCCATCAATCCCAGCTGAGGGAAGAAATTATGGGACCTGGCTTGTTTATTGGAAGGGTGTGTATGGGGAAAGAAAAGTAGTGGTACCTCCAGCTCACTGGCTTCCACTGCTCCTAACTGGGGGGGGGGGGATTACCATGAGGCAAAGTAAAGGAAAATGCAATTTTAAAACAACTCCCAGACTCCCACACCATCAGTAAAACCATAGAGTTCCTGGGAATTCCTAGAGAGGCATAACATCACTTTTAAGTTTTCCCTGGAAGTGATGTAAGGCTGTTTTGCCAATGGCATCCCCCATATCTCCACCTTCCCAACTCCTATCAGTTGCCATCCATTGACTAGCAATCCTACCTCTCTGTCTGAGGCCAAGGTGCTTCATCTACATTGGACCATGGTCCATAATGTCCATGGTCCATAATGTCCATGGTCCATGACCTGATGGACTCAGACTTTCAGGGGATTTTAGAGAGACACAGAGGATGACGTAAGACTACATGGTCAGAATGGAGATGGCCAAGAAGATGGTGGAGAAAGATAGGAACAGAGCCGGAACCACAGATCTGACAATTTCCAGATTATTAACATAGGAATAAGTCTATGCCCAGGCACAGTAGATGTTTAACTGTTTCATTTTTCTTTCTTCATGTCATTAGTGAATTGTTACTCAACTGCATGATGATGTTTTTGTAACCAATGACTACTTATGCAACTAAATATTCTCCTCCTTTTCTGCATCCTCTAGAAGATACCAAGATAGGACAGGGAGATGTCTGCTTGGGTGGGAATAACCCCAAGCAAAATTTCCAGGGATTTTCTATTTCCATGGTGGTTTGGGAACTGGAGAATTGCTCTTAATCTGGGGAAATCTGAGAATAAAGATACGGCAGACATGATCTTGCAAAAGGCTCCCACTTCCATCTCTCCCTGCCTGAGGGTGGAGAGGGGATGGCTAATGGAACAAGGAGTACCAAAGGGTGAAAGACAAAAGAGACACGGATGCTTCCAGTATCGCTGCCATCGCCATCAGAAAGGCACATTTCTTGAGTTTCTGGAGTTTCTGGATTATAAGAGGAAATGCATACACATTATAATGAGTACAGGAAAGAAGAGCTTGCAGGATCTAAAACTAGGAAAAATGCATTGGAATATATCTCCTTTTGCTAGGTCTCTTAAATAAAATAAGCCCGTTGGCTAATCCTCATCATTATTGATCCAGATCTCTTTACTTTTTTGTTCTGTTTTTAAAATGGTTTTTCTAAGATAACAGCAACAATAACAACAACAATTATAATCTCATTTTTAATTTCTTGTCAAATTGCTACATCTGAAACTTCTTGTAAAACTCTTGCCCCCCCCCCATGTGCTGATGTAGACTAGTTGGGACTCATCTCTTAGGAAACTGCAAGCTTAATCATTGCTAAGAATCAGGACAAGGTTTCCCTCTACCCTTGCCCTTGTCGATCAGCGTATTTCTCTGCTTTCTTTCTTTACTTTCAAAAGTGCATACAACAGTAAAAATGGGGGGGGGGAGCTGTGCACCCTTTGGGAGTTCTTCAAAAAAGAACCCGATCCCCAACCCCCTTCTAGTGTAACATAACTATGTTGGGGTGAGTCTGCAAAAGATTCTCGTTGTTCTTTGGAATGTGACCAAACTTTGCCATAGTTTGGAATGGCTCGCTGCTCCCTGTCTGTAACTTGGGTAGCGAGAAAGAGCTACCGTGGAAATTGTGGTTGATCTCATATCAAGTCCTCCTCAACTAAAATTAACTTCCACCTTGCAAGCAAGTTGGGCAACAGGCAGAACACATCTTGTTGTCAGACAGAGTAGAGCAGCTGAGAACTAGGGCAAGCCGGTGAAAAAACTTTTTGCAGCGATAATGGGGAGGGGGAAGCTGCCGCTGCTTGTTGATGGTGGAGGTGGATTGAACTTTGTCATGTCGATTGATAAGTTTGCTTCTGTGCTTGCTCTCCCACTGCCCCCCATACCTCTTTGGTCAACTATTGGCTGGTCTCCAATTTGCTGGTCTCCTATTTGGGCAAATTAATAGAGAGGGTGGTGGTGATACAGTTGCAGAGCTTTCTGGATGACACTTCCACGCTGGATCCCTTCCAGTCCAGCTTCCGTCCTGGTCACGGGACGGAGACAGCACTTATCGCCCTCACAGATGACTTCCAGAGGCACCTGGATCGGGGCAAGACGGCGGTGCTGCTGTTGTTAGACCTGTTGGCGGCGTTCAACATGGTCGACCATCAGCTGCTCACCCACCTCGCCAACGTGGGGATTCGGGGGCTGGCCTTGCAATGGCTTGTCTCCTTTCTCCAGGGTTGGGGACAAAGGGTGGCACTTGGGGAGGAGATGTCCCAAGGCACCCACTAGTTTGTGGTGTGCCCCAAGGGGCAGTGCTCTCCCCAATGCTATTTAACATCTATATGTGCCCCCTTGCCCAGAATCCCCGGAGGCATGGGCTTGGGTGTCATCAATATGCAGATTACACCCAGCTCTATCTGTTGTTGGGTGGTCAGTCTGCCTTTATCCCGGAAGATCTAGACAGGGCATTGCAGGACGTGGTGGGATAGCTTAGGTTGAGTCAATTGAAATTGAATCCAATGAAGACGGAGGTCCTTTGCCTGAATTGGAGTGGCTTAGGGTTAGGGGTCCCTCTTCCGGCCTTTGGTGGGGCACTGCTGGTTCCAGCGCCGAGGGTCATGAGTTTGGGAGTGCTCCTGGATGCTTCCTTGACAATGGAGGCACAGGTAGTAGCCACTGCCAAGGCAGCCTTTTACCACCTTCGGCTGATTAGGCAGTTGGTCCCCTTCCTCAAATGCAATGATCTGGCTTCAGTGATCCATGCTATGGTCACCTTGAGGCTAGACTACTGTAATGCTCTCTACATGGGGCTGCCCTTGGGGCAACTCTGGAAGCTGCAGCTGGCGCAAAACGCGGCAGCCAGGCTGCTGATGGGCCTCCCCATGTGGGAGCACATCCAGCCTGTGCCGAAGACATTGCACTGGCTTCCAATAGTGTTTCGCATTCGCTTCAAGGTGCTGGTTTTGACATTAAAGCCCTAAATGGTCAGGGGCCTGCCTACCTGAGGGACCGCCTTTCCCCGTATGTTCCCCCTAGAGCACTGTGGTTTGGAACACAACACTGCCTGGCCCCGCCCTGGGCCTAGGGATGCCAGGTTGGTGGTAACTAGGACCAGGGCATTCTCCCTGGTGGCACCAACACTGTGGAATGACCTCCCCAATGAGATGAGAGCTCTACAAGACCTCCAGCAATTCCGTAGAGCTGTAAAAATGGAGCTGTTTCGCCAAGCGTTCCAATAAAAACTGATTGCTCCGGTGGGGCCACACTAGCACTTTATTATAGGATGGCACTGTATTTCTTTATTTAGCCTAACTGTATTTATTGAAATTGTATGAATTGTATTTTATTTTGTATTTGCTGGTTTTAAACTGTATGTTGGTTTTAAATTGTTTGTAAGCCACCCTGAGCCGCTTTGGCGGGAGGGTGGGGTAGAAATTCAATAAAATAAATAAATATCAATAATTTTCTGAAAAAGATTTGATGTAATTCAACACATATAAACTCTACATCAAGATCTATGTCTACCAGAATAAAAAGTCTTTTCCAGTTAGGTTTCTAGTTCTCCAAACATCAATCAGTTTGTATTCTTCATCCAATTCTAAAAAAGATCTTAGAAGTAAGCCTTTAGAAGATTTAATCTTCTTAGTAGATTTCCTGTCTAGGTCTTGATCAAAAACAGAATTAAAATCTCCGATCATCGACATATTCATGTAATCATATTTTGTTGTAGTTTCCTTCACCATTTCAAAAAATTTCCCCTGCAATTCATTCAATGCATATATCACCACCAACAGAATTTTCCTGTCTCTAATATCTATTTCAAGTAGGAGAAGTCTTCCATTTTCCAATGAAGATACTGAAATAGGTTTCAGTTTTTCTTTAACATAGACAGCTATTCCTCTTTTCTTTATATTGGCTGAAGCAGTAAATAACTTACCAAGTTTCTTATTGACAAGATAATGTTCATCTTTACGTCTAATATGTGTTTTCTGTAAACATACAATATCAACCTCTATCTTCTTAAGTTGTTTAAATATCTTTCGTCTTTTCTCAGGTGAATTTAGTCCATTTATTTATTATTTATTACATTTATACCCTGCCCTCCCAGCCATGGCTGGCTCAGGGTGGCTTACAAAAGCATAAAAACAACAATAAATCCACTTTTTTTGGATTCCAGCGTTTGGAGAAAACTAATACTTTGGACTTTGAATAGTTAATGACTAAAGAATTGTCTTGACAGTATTTATGAAAAGCTTGTAAGTATCTTAAATTCCCCTCATAGCTCAATTGTGAGCTCAGTGTTTGACTGTCTGGATCAATTCGAGCATTAAAATCTCCCAACAAAATGAAATGAGCAGTGGGGTATTTTTTTGTAAAGTTGTTAAGAATATGGATAATTTGTCTTTTCTTACTGATGAAATTAAGTTAGTAGTGAGGGGAAAGTAAAGATTAATTATAATTAGTTCAATATCAAAGCCATAAAGCAGGAATTGGAATGCTTGGGTGAAGGGTGGCAAAGAATAAATCGCCTTTACTGAAAGATTGGTCCTGAATAACCAAGTAAGCCCAGCCCTGTTGTGACCTTTTGAATACAATTTGTACACTGGCATGTTAAAGGAAATGAATTCTCTTATTTTCAAGTCTGATAGAGAGCAGGTTTCTTGGAGAAAAATACAATCAAAGGATTTTAAGTAGTTAATAAAGTCTGGGTCACTGGCCTTTTTCTTCCAGCCAGCTATGTTCCAGGAGATAAGATGGATTGTTTTAGGTAGTCAGTCTGATGAAATCAAATCTAATTTCCCTGTAAGGTTGACAAAGATACTTCCATTCTCTTTTCCAATTTTATTTGAAGGGGTTTGTTCTTCCTTTGCATGATGGTAAGATTGATATTTTTATTCTCCTCTTCTGTTAATATTGCCTGTTTGTCTAATTCCTTGGGAGTCTTTTCATCATGAATGAGAACTGGTGGAGGTTCCACTTGTGCACTATTGTTTTTAATTGGAGAAAGAGGGAATGTTGTTTTGCCGTGATTTTTTGAGCATGAGGGATTAGTTGAGATGTTCATCAGACTAGTCCTGAGTTCTTCCAATCTGTCAGTGATTTCTACTTGGTCTTTTGGTAGATGTATAAAAGATTGCAGAAGATCATCCTCCATGGAATTGTCCAGATTTAAAGGTCTGGAGATGAATGGTTTTGGTTGAGCTTTCCTTTTGACCAAGTCAAGTTGAGGTTTTTCCTTTGGATCTATCTCATGTAGATTGTCTTCTTTAAGTTTAGTGTTGTTTCCCAGAGGATTTGGGAGAAGAGAAGAAACTAGTGTTCAGAAAAACTTAGGTTAAAAAAAATCCCTTTTCCCCTTAGATTTATTTTCTGTAGGGACAGCAGGGTTGAAATTTTAGCTGATTTAAAGGAAAGCAGCACTTTCTGCACCTGATTTGATAAGTCGATATTAGTGGTACTTCTTTTGAGTAGAGAGCTGAGATAAGACATGGCCTTATGTTTTGCATTCCAGATTGGGAGTTGACCTCTAAATGGGCAAACTGTTAAACATATTTGTGTTTTTTGTAATATCAAAGTTTGAGAGGAAAAGTTCTTTTCTGTGAGAGCTCCTGGTTCCAGTGTGTTACCAAGAAATCTTCCGTTTTAGTTTGTTTATAAGCTGGGTGGCTCACGTAGGCTCCAGCAGGCCAGGCACTGTTTCCCCTGTCTTTCCTCAGGCTGGCTAGGTACCAGCTCTCTCACCTGCATTGGGGCTTTGCTTGGGAAAGGCTCAGCCCTTATGTTAGAAGGATGACTGGCCAAGGTGTGGGTGGGAAGCCATTGGCTCACTGGAGGTATACTGGTGCTTTTAATGGTCAATTGGCTCTGCCTCTAAGTTAGGCTAAGAATGTGCTACTAGCTGAGGGTCACCCAGTGAATTGTGAGGGCAGAATGGGGATCTGAGATCCTAGTCTAAAACTGTAACCACTGCATCACACTGGCTTTTGTGGGGTAGCTGCTGTTGAACATTAGCAAACAGCCAGACCTAGGTGAGTCATGCAAATCATGTGGTATCAAGTTACCCAGTGCTTGCTGCTGAGTCGGGTCCCAATAAGTCCTCCCTCAAAGGACAAAACAGCCCTGAAAAGGGCCCTGTCCTCTCCACCTGCCTTTTAGTGACAGAAATAAAACCTGTTGGAACCTCCGGTCTATGGAACAGCGATGGCGGACGCTC
>NW_015164667.1:618161-632455 GCF_001447785.1 Gekko japonicus | reverse complement strand
AATAGGTTTAACAGCAGATGAACTGGTAAATGAAATGGAGTCAGTCTATAGGGCATACTCCAATTACATTAAAAATAATAACCTACCTGGAAAAATAGTGGTCAGGTTCTTAAGAAGACAAACCAGAGATGCCATTTTAAAAGCAACTTCAGCAACTCCACTGAAAAATGGGAAATGTAACCATCAAAACCTTAAAGGATATTCCATTTAAAATTAGACAAAAGAGGAAAAATTACAAGGACTTAATTTCTTTTCTTCAAACTAATGGGACATTGTACAGGTGGGCGGTTCCGGAGGGTGTCATCTTTAAGATCAACGATAGAAGAGAGAAGATAGACTCCATTTTTAAAGCTAAAGAATTTTTGAGACGTCAGCTGGGGACAGATGAAGAGTCCAAAGAGGAAGAAATGAAGTCTAGTGACTCTGCTACCTCGGGAACGGAAGAGGATTCTGCGGCAGAAAAAGGTGCAGGACCTGCCAGAATGGTATACGATTTTAGAGACAGAAAGCCAAAGTAAAGGCAGAAGGACTTGGAAAATGGCCTTTTGAAGCGAAGAATAAGAAGATGATCAGAGACTTCTCTCATAACAACTAACAAAATAACATATAAATAGCGAACTGTTACAAGCAAGAACTCTACAAGTATATTGTGATACTAAAACTAATTGTACTAACATTTTTACTAACAGTGAAAAGATCTCCTCCTCTTGGGGTTTTAGTTTAGTGTGGTTTGCTTTCCTTTATCTTTACTTGTAGTCCCTTCCCTAATATTTCTTTGTAGTTTTTGTAGTATTTGCAAATAAAAAAATATCCCTTCGGGGATTAAAAAAAAGAAAAAATCAAACCTGTTGTAGTTGCCTAGCAATAGCCACTGAGCACATCCAGTTCTTAAAGCTACAGGTGCTCCTTTTATAATTTTGGGTTTTTCAGCCCCCCCATATGTGTATGTATATGTATTTCAGATTTTTCTGCAACCCTGGGGCATTTTTCAGGTATGTTGAGCAATGTTCCCTCTAAGCTGAATTAGTGTGAGCTAGCTCACAGTTTTTTAACCTCCAGCTCACACGTTTTTGTCTTAGCTCAGGAAGGATGGCTCCAAAGCAAACTAATTTATGCAGTAGCCAAATCGCTCGCTCACAACTTTCATGCCAGAAGCTCACAAAGTAGAATTTTTGCTCACAACACTCCACAGCTTAGAGGAAGCATTGGTTGAAAGATGTTTTGTTTGTGCACAGATCCAGTCTCCAGATTTAAGTGTTCTCAGATTTTGTCAGCTTGGCTATTAGAATATAGATAACCAAGAAACCAAGAAAAAAATCATTTTATTCTTCTCATTCTGTGGTACAAAATGGCTACTATCATTCTAATCATCAAGTAATTCATAGACAAGAGTTTTTCAGATAACAAAGGCATATGTTCTTACAGAGGTTTTACAAGGAGAATCCCCACAAAACAACTGGATAAAATTCAAGATCAGAAATAATTCAGTATGGAAAAGCAAACCAACTGGCACTTGCTTCCTTCAAGGATCAGTTTACAGGAAAGTAGCTATTAACTCCATACAAAAGAAACATGAATCTTTGCCCTGCTCTAGGAAACTGTTTAAACACTGAGCATTTTAAAACTTGTCAAATCAAATTAAGAAAACATACTGTTGTCCAACATCTTACTGGAGATTTGAGGAACTTTCTATCAAAGATAATTAAGTAACAGGCTCCCTTGGTGGATCCTGGTCCACCAGTGGGAAAAGCTTCAGGTAAATAAATTAGAGAACAATCCTAAACAGGTCTACTCAGAATCCTACTGAAGTCTATTCACTGAGTACTCCCAGGAAATTGTTCTTATGATGGCACTGTTAGTTTCCTAAGGATGATCTTTCTGAAGTTTCACAGGTCTCCAACATATTTAATCTTCTTAATAATGATAATAATAATAATAATATTCTGAAAAGTACTTTGTATGTATAGCATTGTATTTATTCTAGGCATTTCTTAATATGTAAGGCGTACATTTTTCTCTATTTATGTAGACATGCGCTTGATATTTTCAAAAACCCAGAATACTGAATCAAAACATGAATATGTTAAAAGTGGATGGGATTTTAATTAAACCATTGCCCTAAGGCTGAATGGAAATTTAGAGAGATCAAATTTCAGTTTGTGTAGTAATTGGATCTTTGTTATGTTAGATATAAGAGATCAGTTGTTCAATTGATGCTGTGTAGTCACTGTGATCTGGGGCATGTGATCAGGCTTTATTCAGCACACTGTTCACATGCCTTTGAACTGCTGCATTAGAGAAAGGAGTTGCTGATTGCGCTGCTGAATGCTTTGCTGTTCTTCTCTCAATCGTTCCTGTTCATGGAGAATCTGCTCCTGCGACAAAATCAGAAACCACATTCTTATATGATCTGGCTGGCTTCCTCTTTCTCCCTTTTAAGAAATTATTAAATGGTGTTTTTTAAAAAGTTTATCTTCTTTGTTTTACAGATTACGATTAAGACTTCTTGTTGAATCTGATTTGGGTACCATTTTTCAAGATTTAGTTCAGATTAAAGGAATTTCTATCAGCACGCATTTAGAACTGGGATGAAGAATGGATCCTGTATTGGAAGGGTCAGTGGCATCTGCCTGTCAGAGTTCTATGGATAGTCAAAGAATACTTGAGGCTGTGAAGGCCATCTCCTGAAAGCAGATCGCTACCAATGATGGCTGTTAAAACAGCACCACAGAAAGGTGAGCTTATTAATACCTCCCAGAGATTCCCTGAGATGAAGGAAGGTGCAGTTATACATCTTTTGAAGAGATCACCTTGCCAAAGACATATTGGCAATTATTGATCAATGTTTTGCTCCCCATTTGGGGATAAGGTGTTTGAACAGATGGTGGCAGAACTATGTCAGTCATATCTGGATAACACATCTGCCCACAAACCAGTTCTGTCTGGTATCAGGCCTGGTTTTGTGATGTGGAAAGCCTTGGTAACTCTGACGGACAATCACCTCTTGCAAATAGACAAGAATATTGCATCTCTGTCAGTTCTACTCTGTCAGAATCATTTAACACATGATATTTTGCTGGATCAGCTGGAGTATATAAGGGCTACAAAACCTCCAGTGGTTTCAATCTTTCCTTAAAAGTAGGAGTCAGAGTTTCCGCTAGGGAAGGAAACAGCAAACTGGGACATAATTTGTGGATTTCCACAAGTGTCTATTTTGTTCTTTAATGCTTATGCTGAGCCATTGGGTGAGATTGTCCATAAATTTTGAAGTAGACTGTCACTGATATGCGCGTGACAGCCAGCTCTCTCTTTTCCCCCCTTAAAGGTAAAGGTTCCCTTGCTTGAAAGCCAGTCGAATCCGACTCTAGGGTTGCGGTGCTCATCTCTGTTTCAAAGCTGAAGAGCCAACGCTGTCCGAAGACGTTTCCGTGTTCATGTGGCCGGCATGACTAAACACCAAGGTGCACAGAACGCACAGAACTCTCTCCCCCCCCCAAGCCTCCCTCTAAAAGTTGTTGCTGAGAGTGAATCTAGAATTGAACCTAGACAAAATGCATGTGATACTTGTGGGGAAAGCAGAGATATTGACTGGGACAGTTTTGCTAATTCTAGATGGGGTTAAATTTTCTTTATCTCATCAAGTAGGAAACTTGGCATGCTCTTAGACTAAGCTTTGTTGATAGAAAAATAGGTTAATGCTGTTGTTAGGAATGCCTTTTCATTACATCTTGCTCACAAGCTAGTGCTCTATCTGGATTTTGCTAATTTAGCCAGATAAAATTACTGTAACACACTGTATGGGTGTGTTTTTTGCAGAGCTGCCCTATTCCAAACAGCTTTTCTTGGAGTACAATAAATTTTCAGATGTCGAGGGTTGTGGCAGTTTATCTCCTTGATTGTATTATCAATGGTGGTGCATTCTACTGTTTTTATTATAACCTGCATTTATAAGCCACCCTGATTTCTTGGAGAAATCTTTTGAAAGCTTGCTATTTTTGAATCATTTTTGAATATATGTTTGAATATTTTAATACTTGATATTCATTGGTCCTGCTTTTATTATTCTAATTTTGGTTTAACTCTGCCATATCAAAGATCTCCCCCTTTCCCTCTGATTTTATACTGTATGCCTGTGAGCAGGGACCTGCTTGATTTCATTCAATTACAATGACTTGAACCTGTAAACAACACATGATGAGGATGATGCCTTTATTTCTCAACAACTGCAGCCAGAAGATCCTGTGGTTAGTGGCACCTGGGTCTCTCTATTCTGCCCTTCCCCGCTTGAGCCCCTTAAGGCTTTAGCCCAGCTTCTGCTCATTCTCTTTCGGAGTAGAGCCTCTCCATTCCTTGACAGTTTTCTGCCAAGCACTCTGGCAGCTCTGCTCCAGGCTTACTGATCTTTCTCTTCCTCCACCAACTCACTGCCTTCTTTCCTTCTACTCCTCTCCTCCTCTTCCTAACTCTCTGATGTCCTACATATCTGCCCTGAACTTGGCTCCGCCCCCTTGCTCAACCCTGGCAGCCTTCCAGGCAGCTCCACTATCTCCCCCCTCCAAGTGCTATTCAGCCCACCCAGCCCACCCCCAGTTTCCCCACCATGTCCCTGCCTCTGCCAGCCAGCAACTCTGGAGCAGGGAGTCTCATTCCCATTCCTGTGAGCCAGCTGATGGTTGGGCTTATCACAACATGATCACCATCACAGCCTTACCCCCATCAGCCCCACTGAGTGAAGACTGTTCAAGTGCTCTAGGTAGGCAGAAAGGGGTGGGGTAGTTGTGGCTGGCTTGGGCCACTCCACACGCTGGTGGAACTACCATCTGGTTCTAACAGTCTGAACTGGGAAATTGTCTGGTCCTGCTCAGTACCCTAAATTTGTAGATATTTACCCTCAGTTTGTAGATTTCTTTCCTTTCCTTGTCATTCTCTTCTGCTCTGGCTTTAAGCCATGCTTCATTTTGGGCTTTGTGTTTTTCTAGCATCTCTTCCAGCTCCTGTTTTTTCAAAAAAACTATATTTATAAGAATTGTTAATTACACACTCAAAATACAATCTAATATTGATATCAATTGCACATTCAAAATAGTTACACAGCCTCAATCTAATATGCCCTAAAATGTTTCAGCTCATTATGAGTGAACATAAAAAGAAGCAGCAACAAGTGCTAGGTACAGTATCTTGGGAAATAACAAATTTACCTTCTGTTGAGTTCTGAGCCATTTGTTGTACTGCTCCTTTTCACATTGTAAAGCCATTGTGGCCTGGAACAATTCAGCTTTTGCACTGAAAAGAAACATGCAAGTAAAGAAACAGAAGATTTTAATTATATAAATTAGATAATTAACAACATGAAATTAAAAGAGATGCTATGGACTAGTGGTGTCCACAGCAAGAGATGATTTTGATATTTTTGAAAAAAGAAGAACCACTTGGTTTTAAGAGTGTTTTATTTCAAAAGGTGTCAGACAGCACCTTAAGTCTTTCTTCAAAACAAAGCATATAACCAGTACAAACATCAATCTTTACTTAGCAAAAGTACGCTGGTATCTAGATGACAAACCTGCCATTTTCTCTGGGTCTACATATTTTTAGCCATTGCCATAATTCTCCCCCCCCCCCAAGCAATGAGGGCTTTTCACTCATATTTCAATCTAATCTGCATGACATCATAGTGACACTGCACGTTATATGACATGGCAATATCTCATAGGTTAAAACCCAAACTAGAAATGATTTAGGAGATCTGTGATAGGGCTTTAAACAACTGCTTAACTGAGGCTACAATGACACTGGAAAAATCAAAACTATTCCAATTGATATGCCATGGTTTCTTTGCAAGGAATTTTTTGAGAGGCAGCTGGTATCTCAAACAACACTTTCAGCAGCTTCCCACAACTGAAACTCACATGGTTTCTTGGGTACAGAAGCCATGGTCAAACTAGCTTCAGGACACAGTGAACATGTCTGAAAAGCACTCATTTTGATATAAGAATGTAATCATACATATGAGAATTAGATGCCTTTTAATTCTGGCTGATGAAGGGTTCTGTATCAATCAGCTGCTGCCTAAATCACATTGTGAGACAATAGGATTATAAGGGGTAAGGCTGGTATTGTTACTAGCTTAGACTCAGATCACTGGGGACCAGTCTATCTCATGTGACAAAAGGAAAGGTAATGTGTCTTAACAATTGTAAACATGTCCTCAGTGTGTCAGAAAATGACTCTGGCTAAGTACCCATCAAGGAGTGGCGTAGGTAACCTCTGGACTAGAGGCACCTGATGTTGTCTGTGAGAAAAGGAAGCACGGTTTTAGTGGATGGGAGAGAGGCAGACATACACTGCTTTGAGATGTTTGCAGTGCCTGGGGAGGAGAGATACAGGATCTCTGTATCTGGAGATCTGATGTGGGGAAAAAAATCTGCTTCCATGTAGGAATCTGTGTATTTGTAAGTAAAGCAAATGCCCCAAGCATACTACAAATCAACAGTGCTCTCTCTCCTCAAAAGGAAACCATCCCACATCAGCACTACCCATGGCACTTCTCACTGCTTGGAGAAGTGGGGCATGCATAGCAGTATTTTTATACTTCACTTTTATTTTGGAAGTATTAACTATGACAGTAAGAAGCATGTTGCCTACACTGATGAGAAACCGTTTGATTTATATTGAAGTTCTCCTACATTCCAAACGTAATGAGGACTATCATCCAACAGTTTGCAGAGACATTCTTGAACTTTCTGTCAAACATCTGCTTATTCCACCAATTTAAGGATCCTGTTCCCTTGTCTCTCACTGAAGCATTAGATTAAACAGCAGTTCCAGGGATACCAAAGAATACCTACATGCCGAGTTTTTGAAACTCCGAATCCAGCAAAGCAAAGGCTGTTATAATCATGTCCATCGCTTGGTTACGCACTGAATGGAAATCTTGGAGTTGGGCTGCCTGTGTAGAAAGTTATTAGTTATCACTGCTTGAGCTGCTGTAAAGAAGGATAATAGAAGAGAAAGTTTCTCTAATGATTAACCTCTTCACTTCAATTGAGAGCAGCCTTTCAAAGTTAGCCAAGAGTTTTCACACCATAGCTCACTTCTTGGCCTGGAAATTTCTCCTTCACAGCAGTGATGGAATGATGCAACAAAGCAAATCCAGCCCTAAAGTGGTACAGGACCCTACTCTCTCATTCATACCTTGAAAGTAGATTTCTTAAACTTCATAATATGCCCAACATATGCTGGGTCACAGATGTGCAACCAGACTAACAGTCAGAGCAACATCAAGGGAAGTCACATCAAAAAGTGCTTATTCTCTCAGGGCTCTGAAGGGGAGAAGGAGCTTCTGATTTCCCTTCCACCCTGCTTTTGCCCACAGAAAGGGCATGGAGTCTTTTCACTGATTTTCTCATTCCACATGTTGGAAATATGTGAGTTGCAAGGTCTAATATTCAGTCATTATAGGGTTAATCTGTTGGTTACCTTGTGGGCTATTGTTTAGCCTGACCCAGAAGGAAACCTGGCACAGAGCCGATGGAAAGAGAGCCCAGGAAAACTGAAGTCTGTTTTGTAACATTGATTGGTTAATGCAATCAGGTGATTTCCTTCTAGGGGTCAAGAAGAAGAAGAAGAAGAATCTCCATTGTTGTGTGACCATGTGGTCTGTCTGTCTGTTGCTGTAAAGATGTGAAGATGTAGTTCTAGGTATCTCTTTTATTTTGTAGCTTTCCTGTGAACCCTTTCCCCTTAGAAATAAAGATTTTTACTCAGAAAGAAATGCCTCCTCTCCAGTTGAACAAAGATCCATTGCAAACCTCTAAGTATTTAAGTATTTTTGCCTATTTTTCCCAACACTTTAGGAAGGACATGTGGAGCCAGAGAAAGGGGGTGAAAAGCCCGCACCCTTTCTGCTGGCACAAGAGGGGTGGGAGGGAAAACAGAACCTCCTTCTTCCCCCCTCGCAGCACTGAGCAAACTACTACTTTTCAGCGTGAGTGCCTCTGATGTATTCCTGACTGTGGTCCAGACATGTACCCAGGACTGTAGCTATGGTGAAGTCCCTTGGGGTCCTGCCCCATCACACATCAGCCAGATCCCACAAGGCCTTGCTGCTAAAAATAATTTTAAAATTAATTTTACATTATTTTTAATTCATTCTGTAAAGTTGCACTGTACCATACCATGTCCTGCACCCTGCTGTCAGCTATGCTGCCATGGGAGTTGGGGAGTTCATTCTGTGTCTTGGTAATTGCTATTGCATTCCTGTCCCTGCTGTTCTGCCTGTGCTGCAACGCTTATCTCTACAGATGTGCAGGAGGATGTTATGTTGGAAGTTGTATTGTCTGGAAGTCTCCTATGTACCGTGAGAGACTATTGCTTCCCAGCTTTTGCCACCTAATGGTTTCCTAGTTGGTCCTGTGCGTGGGAGGGTAGCTAATTGGCTCATGCCATGGGGGGGTGCATACGAATGCCCTATATCCTATTATGTTCAATGGGTTGCCGCCATTCTCAACAGTGCCTATGTTACTGCATCTATAGCTTTGCAATAAAAGTATAACCGTTCCTGAATGTGTGTACTTCGTTGTAAGCTGTGGGTTCTGACACCTGCCCACTTCCTGATTTGCTGCCTCTTCCTGATTTGTTGGTAACCTTACGTGTGACCTCACCAGCTCTCCCTCCCTATCCACTCTCCCTCTCCACCCTCCCTCCCTACCTATGTATTTCCCATGGATAGTCTGCCGCGACTCTTCATCTTCTTCATTGCTTCTGTTAAAAGTGCAGCTGATCCTTGAACCTTGGTAGGACAGGACAGGAAACCACACCTGCACAAGAGTCTACCCCTGCCCCACCAGAAAAAAAATGCCCCACAAGCCTCAAAATCCTGGTTATGGGCTTGTATGAACCCATGACCCATCATGTGTTGGGTGCATTATGTAGCTATGCCCTTAGACTGTCTGGTTTTTGCACTACAGATTAATACTGGTGCTGTACATCTTGCCCTACTTCAGAATTTGATTTCTGAAACTATATGTTCCAGATCCCAAAGGGAGTAGGGAAATCCTTGGCATTTTTAATTAACAAAATTGTTATTCACTAATTTATTTTTTTATAGTATAATGCTTGCTGTTTAACAGCAGTTTCTCAGCTTTCAACACTCATTAATTCATTTGCCAAAGAGTATACTATGTAGGAAAATATTTAATAAGCAGTTTAATTGCTAAGTAAATTAATAACTGAGTAATTAATTCAGTAAGTAATGATTATGATACTTGGTAATCTGGGAGATCTTTATAAACAAATGATTTCAAGAACATGACATATAAATTGCTCCCTCCAGCAAATGGTTTATTTTGAAAGTGCATTTTGAGTTGTGTTTTCAAGCTGTATCTGCAGAAAAGATATGTGGGTTACATAATAACTGTTATAACATAGTCAAAAGTGTTTAGTACTCAGACTATCAATGGATCTTGCTCTATTGGAAAGAAGAGATTTCTTTGCTTTTAAAAACCTTTATTTCTAAGGGTAAAAGGTACACGGGATTACTACAAATTAACATAACACTAGCAGCTACATTTTCTAAGCTGTCTATAGTCAACACTAACACAGAGATAATGGAGAATCTCTCCTTCTTCTTGACCCCTAGAAAAGGAAGTCACCTGAAACAAACGACCAATCTGTATCACAGTAGAAAGCTACTTTTCCCGGGCTAATTCCCCATTGGCTCAGTGCCAGTTATCCCTTCCAGGTCGGTCTAAACAATAGCAATACTAGGCAAACAAGTTAACCCTATAATGACTGAATTGTCAAACCTTGTAAACACATACATTTCCAACAATAACTTGGCACAGACTCTCTGGCAGTCATGGAAGAAAATGAAATGGACCTGAAGGATCAGTTGCATGACAAGCAATGCATGCACAATTCATTTATCTATATTTCATTAATGTATTAACATTTTAGATACAAGAGCAAAACCCATCCCTGTTTGGGTCTGAGCTTTGGTGTTGTCATGAGTCACCTGCAGAGTACATACTTTACACAACATCTTGATGGCTGTGTGCACAGTACTAACAGGAGAATCTTACAGGAGAAAAGGTGCCTGTTTTCCACTGCCTACACTGCCACTTCAGGATGAATGCCTGTACTCAACAGCACAAGAAGCTGCTGTGCATGCCTGGACCAGGGAGAGAGAAAACTGTCCCTGTTGCTTCTACTGTGTTTCTTTCCCTTGGGACAGGCAAGAGCCGGGCTTAGTTCCAGTAAAGCAAGCAGGGTGGGGTGGGGGGACCCAAGACTGCCAAGACACTTTTGGTGGCTGAGGCAGAAAGTCCAAATGCTACTCCTCAGTGGTGGTGAAAATAGAATGAACTAAATCACTGCTTCCCCTAAATTGGCTGGCTGGGGCAGAGTACCACCTCTCA
Source organism: Gekko japonicus (assembly GCF_001447785.1). Classification (NCBI taxonomy): domain Eukaryota; kingdom Metazoa; phylum Chordata; class Lepidosauria; order Squamata; family Gekkonidae; genus Gekko; species Gekko japonicus. The sequence continues at coordinate 622,040 of NW_015164667.1, read as the reverse complement.
AGTATAGCAGTTATCCTTTGGGATATTCTTTCCATCTTCTCTTTTACGTTCCTTTTATTTATAAAGAGAGATTTCTTTTGGAAAAACATTTAGAAAACTATCCAAGCAGAAATGCTGGACATATATGACAAATCCAGCTGGCAGGAAGCCATTCTTTTCTAATTACCATAAGGAATAAATGGTACGGAAACACCACGCCCCAGGGATTCAGTGCTCTTGCTTCAGCCTTGTTTATTGCCGTGCACCTGAGGTGTAAAATCAGGGCTTCTCTTAATAGCTTAACTGTCAGGTGATGGGGCTGTTCCTGTGTCTTGAAAACAAGAGAGTACTAACATTATACTGAGCACACAGAAAGCTATCAAAACTGAAATGAACCACTCACTGGAGCAGACGGCAGGGGAGATTCAATTCCAGCCAGGAATGGAGGTTCCGTTAACTCATATCTCACCTTGGGGATTTTGGTAGGAGTAAACCTGCACAACCAAGTGAATCTGGAATCAGATACAGTGGGTGAGTGGTAGTAATTCCCTTGTCTATATCTAATAGCCAAGGACTGGATCCCATAGGGATAAGTGAAGGTGCATGACAGGTCCAGCAATAGCTATGACATAGGGTTCAGTGAACCCAAGGGAACCCAGGCTTGCAGGGGGGAAATATTAAAAATGAATTTTGTGACAAAATTCCCCCAATAATTAATAGCCACATCTGTGCATGTGCAGATGTTACAAAAAAGTGAAAATATGGTGGCAGCCAACAGGATCAGGCAAGGAGGAGAAGTTGCAGGAAAACAGTTTGAAACTTAGTGGGAAACACACTGAAGGAAGCCCATAAAATCAAGGTGGCTTGTTATGGCAATTTATATTGTGAAATACCCTACCTGAGTATGCTATCTGTATCAGAGAAATATCCGGGGAAGTGAAGAGACAATCAGACCTTTCTGCCTGTTCCCACTGGAAAAAAGGGGGGGGGGGGGGGAATGACACAAACAATACCTGCTGCTTATTCCGTGGATTCCCAGTTCTGAAAAAATCTCCTTCATAACTGAAGAAACAGAGATTTCCATTAATTCAGTAACAAGGGTGATTAAAAAGAAATCAATAAGTTCCCATGGAAGTCATAAGGAAAAACAAAGAATCTGGTTTGTCCAGAGTGATGAGATTACAATAATGCACATATACCCAATGTATATTGTTTCAATAAATTAGTATTGTCAAGAAAAAAACACACAAGAGAATTACTTGGCAGCTTAGGCAAATGATAAATGAGGCATGTAAAATCCTTATTGCTTTGTTACTTTAAAAGATTAAGTATTCAACCCAGTACATGTTTACATATGCAGATGGGGTAGTGGTGGTGTTGATAACTGTGTGGCCAGGTTATGCTGAAGAATTTTAGCTGCACATTAAATGTTTTTATTATAACTATGGACAACTTCTGAAACTGGCTGATACCCATCCAAGTGTATTGACTGTCATTGTCTAATACCTCAAGAAAAGGTGTTGTAGAAAAGGAGACAAACCTACCTGTCGGGTCCAGTCATCTTCAGAGGCCCTGCTTCAGCTGCCACCACTATTTGAGGCTAGACAAGAGGCAATCCTCCTTGATTGTGGTGCCAAAACTTTGGAACTCCCTCCCCAGGAAGATTCATCTGTCTCCCTCTATCTTTGTCTTTCGGTGTCTTTTTGTTTCATTTGGCATACTGCTAATATCGGTTACTGGCCCTCTTCCCTGGTTTTGGTGTTGCATATTTATGTGCTTATCTGTTTTTATTGAATTAGTATACATACTATTAAAATGTTTTACTGTTTTCATCTTTGCTGTCTTCAGGACATTATTTGGATACAAAGGCAGTATAAAAATATTTTTTAAAATGTGAGCATATAGGCTTTGCATATAGGAATCAAAGAGATTCGCAGGTCTCATTTGACTAGCTAGGTACAAGTAGCTCCCGGGAAGTTCTAGAGCAGATAACATTACCTGAAGCAGATGACTGGGCAATGGCTGGTAGAAGAAAAAAGGAAAAGGAGAGAAGAGGTTCTGGCATTATAAAGCAGGTCTATATCAAGAAAGAGGCTAAAATATTCCTGTAAGGAGCAGGAAGCAAATCAAAGCAGATTCTAAAACTCCTTTGAAGAGTATGCTGTTTTCTTATCTTAAAATACTGGATGTAACATAATGAAATAAAAAACCCTACAAGGTAAGCTATCTAGCCCAATCTCCTGCCATAGGGCATGACCATCCATCCATTAATCCTAAGGTCACCATGTTTTATACAAGTTCCTGTTCTCCAGATCTACGAAGGCTGCTGCCACACGGGATGGCTGAAACACGGTTAAGCAGAGCCGCACCGAACTTGAGACGCTGCGGCGGGATCCCACGGATCCCCTGAGCCGCGGTGCATCGCTCCCCGGCATGATCAGATGCCGGGGAGGAAAGTCCGATGGGAGGGGGAGGCTGCCGAACTGCGCATGCTCGATCCCACGGCCCGGCTTGCGGCGCTGGAAGGGATACAACCACCTAGGTAGGTGGTTCTTTTTTACAGTGCGGTATCGCCATTTGGGATGGAACAGGGACGGGCAGGCAATGATTCCCAGATGTTGCCGTGGGATCGTGCCCGTTTGCTCCGCCCCCGTTCCGTCCCGCTCCCGGCCCAAAAGGCTTTGTATGGACAGGACCAAACATTAGCAACGCAAACCTCTGTGCCATGCAAATCCTGGCCAACTGGCACCATGACCAATCCTCCATCCCCCAAATTTGCACAACAGTGAACAATAAGAAACAAGATAATGCACTATAGAAAGGTACTTGCAGAGCAAGCACTGATGGTTTGAAAAAAGGGTGGCAACCAAACCACATAAAAGAGAAAGCCATAAAAAACTGTTCAGAAAGCCATAAAAAACTGACCTTACAGGGAGATTCTTTTTCAATCCCTCAAAAAACAGAGGGCAGGTTCTGAAGGTCCATTTACTGAGCTTTTCAAAGAGAAACTTTGTAGGGGCTTGTAATGATTTCAAGTTATATGTGTGTGTTTCTTTAAATGGTTGGTAGAACAAGGGGGGGTGAAAGGGAGATGAGTGAGTGAGGTGATTGGTTGGTGACTGAGTGTTGGATCCCCAAGCATCGAGAATAAATCCACGTTTTCAAGAAAAGCAAAATTTATTTCAAAGCGTTGAAGACATACTCAAACACGTTCTTTGTTAGAACTGGGGCTACACAGTTAGGTCAAGCATAATAAAGGAACTTCAAACAGATACAGATCCAATGAATATCTTTCCCGCTGGCGGGCTAAGGAAACGGTTGCGCGCCCAGTACATGGGAACCAGGCAGAACATCAGACAAAACACAGGTGCAGTAGTCCTGGGAAAATCAATAGGCAAGCATTACAGCATCTTCTCCCCCACACAACCTCCAGCGGTTATCTTTTGCATTCCAAAGCAGGAGCAGGATGATAGAAGCCAAGCCGGGTGTAACTGGGAAAGGATATGTACACAGAGGTCACAGAAAACAGAATGGCAGCTTGCTGACATACTGCCCCCCTTAAAATACACTTACAACACACCTCCCGGCCTGGGCGGGAGACCTCCCGGGCTGGGCGGGAGACCTCCCGGTTTGTCCGGGAACCTTCTGTGGAAACTACGGATCAGGTAAGGGGCCCGAATATCCCCTTCTTCCACCCATTCGCGGTGCTGGGGACCAAAATCAACCCATTCGATAAGGTACCAGAGTTTACCACGTTTCACTTTACAATCAAGGATATCAGCAATTTCAAAATGTTCATCCCCTTCCAAAATGACAGGTGGAGGAGGAGTAGTCTCCGGTCTCCAAGGAGACGGTCCAGGATCCTTCTTCAATAGACTCATGTGAAATACAGAATGCAAG
>NW_015164667.1:588616-614031 GCF_001447785.1 Gekko japonicus | reverse complement strand
CCCCCGGCATCGGCGGTTGGGCAGGCACTTGCGGAGGCGGTCTCACCGGCTGCTGGACAGGGACCTGCTGCGGGGGAACTCCCGGTGCTTGTAGCGGCTGAGCAGGCATCGGCGGCGCGGGAAATCCCGGTGCAGGAGCAACTTGTAACTGCGCGGCGTGTGCGTCCAGGAAATTGGCCATTCTAACGTCCAACATTCCCGGCAGGCCTTCCATCACATCCTGGAATGCCCGCATTAAGTCTCTCACCGAGTCTTCCAGTTCTGCTAGACGTTCCCCGGTAGTTTCCTCCGGGATGGGGTCCCGAGGGCGGTAGTCCGGGGGTGGGTCATAGTCCTCTTCCGTTTGGAAGGCTCCGGTGCCCTCCTCATCTTCTGCGTGACCACTCGGTCCCGACGGCTCGAACATCCACTCCTCGAGGTCCTGCTTGGGGCTCCCCTTCTCCGAGGTAGACCCAGGTTCCGGGAACAATCCCTTGTCAAACAGACTCTCACGTAATCCGCTCCCCCGACGGGAGTACACCTCACGGGTGCCTTGGGTGTTGTACATAGTCCAATCATCCTGCTGGTGAGTCTTCCGCGGACCCCATTGCGAAGGGGTCGGAGGCGGCCAAGACAGATGTGCAGGCAGGCGGGGAATCGTTCCCCCCACGGCACCCTCCATCGAGGCTGCAGTCGTGAACACCAAAGACGCGGAGGTTTGTGGGACCGATCCCGAGTCCCCCTCCGTATTAGGTAGAGTTCCCTCAATTCCGCTCATGATCTTGTCAGATTCGGAACGATAGGAAAAGGGAGTTCTAACAATATGTTGGATCCCCAAGCATCGAGAATAAATCCACGTTTTCAAGAAAAGCAAAATTTATTTCAAAGCGTTGAAGACATACTCAAACACGTTCTTTGTTAGAACTGGGGCTACACAGTTAGGTCAAGCATAATAAAGGAACTTCAAACAGATACAGATCCAATGAATATCTTTCCCGCTGGCGGGCTAAGGAAACGGTTGCGCGCCCAGTACATGGGAACCAGGCAGAACATCAGACAAAACACAGGTGCAGTAGTCCTGGGAAAATCAATAGGCAAGCATTACAGCATCTTCTCCCCCACACAACCTCCAGCGGTTATCTTTTGCATTCCAAAGCAGGAGCAGGATGATAGAAGCCAAGCCGGGTGTAACTGGGAAAGGATATGTACACAGAGGTCACAGAAAACAGAATGGCAGCTTGCTGACACTGAGAGTGGGTGGGAGGAAGAGTGTGTGGGAGGAGCTAGGAAGTGTGTGTGTGTGTGGAGATAGAAGGCAGAGTGTTCAGTTTGAAGTCAGAAGTCATCAGCTGTTAGTTGTGGTCAATCTACACAGAGTCTGAGAAGCAGTCTTCTAACTAGAATCATATAGAAGTGCTGTTAAAGGCATTAATATTCTAAAGGAAGAAGAACATATACTTAAGGGGACATTTTAGGCAAAATCTAATATACTCAGAGTATTTTAAGAGTGTGAGGGGGCAGGTGTTTCGGTGAGCTAATAGCAGCTGTGTCGCCTGGGATCTCCCAGGGATGCGGCTTGCAAACCAGCAGTTAGAGAGGGGATGCGAACGTACACACACCTCGGGGACTCTTGTTAAGAGTCTCCAGTCATGGAGCGCTGAGGGCCAGCAGTTAGAGAGGGGATGCGAACGTACACACACCTCGGGGACTCTTGTTAAGAGTCTCCAGTCATGGAGCGCTGAGGGTCGCCTCTTTCCTGGCATGCCGTCAGGAAATTGAAGCGTCCCTTTGCTCCGACAGTCTCTCTGCTGTGTTCCGGCAAGGACTAAGCTATGCACACCCCATCAAGTGTGGAGGTCAAGCGGTTAATATGCATATCTGTTGGCGAGATCTACTTGATTTACATATGAAGAGTGAGTAAAGTTGAAATGAAACAACAAAGCGAGCCCCCCCCGGGGAAAAGCGAGGGGGGAGAGGGGGCTCTCCTCTACTAAGAACTGTTTACAAGCATTTCGGAGATAGAAGAAAGGGGGGCATGTTTAAAAGCGGCAATGGACTATATTGGAGAAATCACAGGAGGCAGTTAAGTGTTGAAGCAAGTTTTCGGGACTTTGGCAAACTTTGTAAAAGTAAACATCTTTAAAAATGGCGATGGACAACGTAGTAAGAGCAGCAAGCAATATCCAAGCATCTTCCAGGAAGTGGGAAAGCGGCTGGTAACCATGTGACCAGAAATAATAATCATAGACTCTTGCAAACTGTGTCTTAAGCTTTTGTCCCTTGTGGGTATAAATGAGGTACTATGCAAGAACTGTGCTATATGTCAGCTGTTGTTTTTAAAAGGACTGTGTTAATATTGGAGAAGTGTCTAACCAATTATCATAGGGGCTTCCAGGATTGAAGAGGAGAGTCAAATGGGCATTTGCAATTCGAAGGGCCTGTATGCAGACCATAAGCGAGGCTTAAAGCGAAGGAGTATCCTCCATGGTTATATCCTGATTAAGTCTGCTGGGCAATAAGGTGATGAGACTCTCTTCAAGCTGGGCAGTGAAAAGCAAATTGGAATGACCCCTATGATTGAAGGCAAGAATTTAAGCGGAACAGTCCTGGAAAAAGGAGAAGGGACTTTGTTTTGAGATGGCATCAAGATGGTGCCACAGGGAAGAAGAAAGAGGAAAACAGCAATGGAAGAGAAAATGAGACTGTGTTATATCTACTGAGAGTGACTTACTGTCAATTTGCTTTTAATGGTGAAGGGGAAAATAACGGTTAAATGAGATGTCATTGTTCTCTGAAATTTGTGTGAGGTTTTCACAAGCTATGATGATTATGATTGATCACTCTCAATGTTAAAGAAAGCTTTTTACCATTGGTAAGCAAACTTTTTATACTGTATGTGACCTCCAACCGTTGGGTTTTTAGTGGGTTTTCTTTTCTTTCTCCTATAGTGTGTAGTCTCCCTCCCTAATTTCATTGTAGTTTTTAGAAAATGCAAATAAGAAATCCCCTACCGGGGGGCCATAAAAAAAAAGAGTGAGGGGAAAAGCTGACAGACCTGAGTAAAAAGGGAAAGATTTTACTCTACATCTCTCACAAGGTCTTGAGACCTGCTCTGTGACCAACTGTTCCAGTACACAGCAATTTATGATGTCTAAGAATCTCATTTCTACAGCATGAATCGAGCGAATGTTTACCCAGTCAATGTGAGGGTAGTTGAAGTCTCCCAGTATAATAACATTTTCTGCTTTAGTCACCTCCCTTATTTCCTCCATCTCAAGATCAGCCTCAAGGGTTTGATCAGGTGGGCAACAGTACACCCCCACTTTTCAGTAACCTTTTTTTTTAATTATATTTTATTATACAATTACAAATGATTTAAAGAGAAAACAAATTTACATCAACAAGATACAAATAATCAAAATAACACATTAAATAGATAAAAAGATTAAACTGGGGATAATAGCCGATAATGAATATATTGGTTGGTAGTACTTTTTTTTTTAGACCCACAAAAAATTCCCTTAATGGCATTTCACAGGAGTAAAAACATAATATCTGAGTGATAAAAATTCAAATTCTGGATAAAATACAATTTCTGTTAAAAATTACTTTGCATTGAGCGCTTACAAAATTTTACTATGTATAGAAGCAGCAGCCAGTAAAAACTTTGCCACAAGTTCAATTATGTTTTCCTCAGTGCTATTTAACAGAAATAGTAGTTTGTTCGACCTAGAAAAATCTCTATCCAAAATTAGTGATAAAATACGTTGCCTAATGCCAGAATAATAACAACATTCAAACATCACATGATACACTGTTTCGATGGTTTCACATGTACAAGGGCAAAGTATTGGCAAAGGGAATACTGTGGAATCTACTAAATAGAATTGCCAAGGGTAAAACATTAAGCCTGGCCAGTGTAAAAAATTTTGCACAATTTTGAAGATTGCAGTTGGAAGAAATAACCGGGCAAGCGTCCTACCATGGGAAATATCCCATGCCTCAGAGGAGAACAAGTCTTATTGGCTGCATTATACAAATTCCACAGTTCTGTCTCCAGTAATCTACTCCTTATTTTGTGAAACACCTCCACCCTTCCAATTTCACGATGATTGTGCCTTCATCCCACCTGCCCTGACACAACAGAGACCACAAACAAATCTCAACATATTTGTGAAAAGAATGAGACAAGAAATATTTATGCTCACATACTTTCTAACTCTCCTCACACAAGACAAGTAGTTCAGACCCTTTGTGGTATGAGCAAATTGTTCTTCGTTGTGATGCCAATAAGTGAAATGACAATTTGTGGTTTCTTCTCTTGTCTACAAACAAGATTCTAAACCACAGTTTAATCCCCCCAAAAATCTCCAGGTATTTCCCAACTCACATTCAAACCTGGGTCTCCCAAATCCTTGTCTGAAACACTAACCACTACACAACACTTCATAGGGCAGCAGCTGCTGAGCAGTAGCAAGCAGCTGGACCTGCATGAGTTATGCAAGTTGCATGGTGTCGTCCAGGCCTGACATGCTCTCTTCCCCCTTACGTTTTACTGACAGAAACAAATGCTTGAAGGCTGGAAATACTGCTGTGGTTGACAAACAATGGCCACTGAGAGAATTCCTTTCACATAGCTGCAGGTGCTGCTTCTATTATGGGTGAGGGTTGACTGAACTGGAAATGTTGGTGACTGAACCTGGGACCTTCTGCATGCCAGATGCTCTGCCATGGAGCCATGGCCTTTCAGTTGAAACAAACCATACAAGTACCCAGGGCTCTAGTCGGGGGGGAGCTCTCAGGTACGGAGCTCCGGAAGAGAACCTCTAGGGGGCGGGGCGGTCACGTGGTGAAGCCCCGCCCCCTTCTTTACCCCGCCCTCTGCTTCGATCCTCATTCCGTTTGGGAATGAGGATGAAGCAGGAGGGTAAGTAGCCGGGCCTTCTGACACACTTCCGGTGATGTCAGGGGGTGTGGCCTTCTGTCACTTCCGGTGATGTCAGGGGGCGTGGCATATGCAAATAAGTTATGCTAATGAGTTATGCTAATGAGCTCCGGCAGCTCTTTTTCTACAACAAGACCCCTGCAAGTACCTGACATAAGAACATAAGAGACGCCAATGTTGGAAAAGGCCAAAGGCCCATCCAGTCCAACACTCTGTGTCACACAGTGGCCAGAAATACCAGTGCCATCGGGAGGTACACCAGTGGGGCCAGGACATTAGAAGCCCTCCCACTGTTGACCCCCCCCAAGCACCAAGAAGACAGAGCATCACTTGCCCCAGAGCCCCTATCTATACCTTGTGGCTAATAGCCACTGATGGACCTCTGCTCCATATGCTTATCTAATTCCCTTTTGAAGCCGCCCATGCTTGTAGCCGCCACCACTTCCTGTGGCAGTGAATTCCATGTGTTAATCACTCTCTGGGTGAAGAAGTACTTCCTTTTATCCGTTCTAACCGACCGCTCAGCAATTTCATGGAGTGCCCATCCCTACCTGCTCTATCCCATGCATAAACCTCGATCATGTCACCCCTCAGTCGTCGTTTCTCCAAGCTAAAGAGCCCTAAGCGCTTTAACCTTTCCTCATAGGGAAAGTGTTCAAACCCTTTTATCATTCGAGTTGCCCTTTTCTGCACTTTTTCCAAAGCTATAATATCCTTTTTAAGGTGTGGTGACCAGAACTGCACACAGTATTCCAAATGAGGTCGCACCATTGATTTATATAAGGGCATTAAGATATTGGCTGATCTGTTTTCAATACCCTTCCTAATAATCCCCAGCATAGCAAGCATTGGCCTTCTTTATTGCAGTCACACACTGTCTCGACATTTTCAGTGAGTTATCTACTACAACTCCAAGATCTCTCTCTTGATCAGTCTCTGCCAGTTCAGACCCCGTCTGATTTCGCACTAGAGCTGCCTCGATGTTGCGCTGCTGTTTGCCCCGATACTATTGGTCAATTTCACACCCGAAGCTGCGGGGCTGCATTTTGACTCGCGGCTTCGCCCGATTTTCCCCGCAGTTTTGTGATCCTGTTTTTTGAGGATCACGAAACTGCGGAGGAAATCGGAAGCATGTACTCTATGAATACTTTAAAACAAGGTAGAAATTGTCATCAGGTAAGCAGTGCAAATATATAGGAAGGCAGATCCCACTTTAAAAGCCAGTTCAGGATATACCTAGGGATGGGCATGAACCGAGAAAATGCGATTTGGTTTGTGGTTTGTGGATGAACCATGAACCGAACCACAAACTGAACTGGGAGGCTTGTTCATGAACCAAACTCATTTGTGGCCCTACAAATCCCACTGAAAGGGACCACAGTCCCTTTTAACGAGGTTTGCAGAAAACCAGAAAAAGAGCTGAGCAGCTCAGCTGTTTCAGGCTGTCTTGTGCAGTTCCATTAAACTTGAAAGGGACTGCAGAGGGCAGCCAAAAAAACATGGTCAGGGAGTCACTCCCTGTTGCACAGCTGGTTCAGGCTTTCTTGTGCAGTCCTTTTAAAGTTCAAAGGGACTACAAAACAGCGTGGAAAAAAGCTGCATGGGGGAGGTGCTCTCCACCACAACGCTGTTTCGGGCTGTCTTCTGAAGTCCCTTTAAACTCTTTGCATTTTAAAGGGACTGCAAAACAGCATGAGAAACAGTTGTGTGGGGGAGTCGCTCTCCACCACCCAGCTGTTTTGGGCTGTCTTCTGCAGTCCTTTTAAAGTTTAAAGGGGCTGCACAAGACAGCCTGAAATGGCTGAGTGATGGAGAACACCTCCCTGCTGCTCAGCTTTTTTGTGGCTTTCACTGGGAACAGAAAGCAGCTTTCTGCTCCACCCACAAGCCACCAGGAACTGTACAAACTGCTCTAAAAGTTCATGATGGTAGAGCCATCACAAACTTTTGTTCCTGAACCATGAATTCATGATGAATTTTGATTCATGGTTCAGTTTGTGCCCATCCCTAGTTATACTGTGGTCTAGATTACTAACAATAACTTGGGTGCTGTTGCCAACATGAGATATTACCATTATTCTTCAAAGTGTGGTTTATTTAGCATTATACTGTGCAGAAACTTGGCACTAATAAAATAGTTTCAAGAGGTTTGATATATTCTACTATAGAAAAATAAATGTACTCAGCAACAAAGCAGGCTGATTAAAGAGGTTGTTGTCTACATCTGAATAAAAAAGGTTGGACAGGGTTATTTAATGTTATCTAGACCAGGGTGTCAAACATAAGGCCCGGGGGCAGGAACGGGCCTGTCCAGAGCTCTTATCCGGCCTGCGAGCACTGGTGTGACGGAGGCTGCTTGGAGAAGGGGAGTGGGCAGAGCCACTCTGTGGCTTCAGCACGGCAGAACAACCTTGTTTGCAGCAGTCAAGCAGAACCTCTTCACTTCAGTGGCAACCTCACTGGTAAATTGGGAGCCACTGGCAAATTGGGAGCCACCTTGGGGTTCCAAAGTTAGGTCACATGACTTTCCACTTGACCTGCAGCTCTGGGGATGCTGTCCTGGATAGCCACAAGGATCAGCGTTTGCACATGGGGAGTACGGAAGATCTTCTGCTGTTATATTCATGCCCCACCATGCGGCAGCTGTGCTTTGGCCCATTGTGGGGCATTCTGCGGCAGTTTCTTCCACACATCAGGGGTTTAGTCCTGCCACTGAGCATGCAACTTGGGGGCTAGGCTTCCCTCCCCCATGGAATACCCAGCAGCCTTCAGCCATAGGCGGCTGTTGCCTCATAGGAGGCAGTGCTGGCGATCTCTGGTTATACTGGTCACTGGGTGTCCTGTGGCCTCTGCCACACACATGGCTTTGCTTGACATGGGTCCTGCAATGTATGTGGTATTGGACCTGGGCCACTCCTCCCCCCTGCTTCTGCAGGCAGGGGGGTTCAACATGACTTCCAAATCCCCTTCCATGGTGGTTTGGGGGCAGCAACCCCAGCTACTTCGTGTTTTTATCTTGGAGCCCAGGCTCACAGGATTGGTGGTGAAGGGGTTTGTCCCCCTACAGACAGTGCAGGAACATCTGCCCAGTGCTCTCCAATCTGCCAATATGGGTTTTCCTCTGCACACCCCATCCAACCCATGGGGCCTTGCAGTGAGGACACACCAACTTGGACCTTACCAGCTGCTTTTATAAAGTTTATTTCTCTAGTACCTGGTATTATGTTTTATGGTACACATGGCCCGGCCGACAAAGTCACATTTATGTCAGATCCAGCCCTCATAACAAATGAGTTCAACACCCCTGATCTAGGTGATCTGCTGGGTGCTTTCAAAATGAGATTTTTAAGAACAAAGAGGCTGGTATTTCCATTCAAACTGGTAAGGCTGGATTCACCACAACTCCTTTCCTCTACCTGGTCACACCCATAGCTAGATTAATAGTCACACAATGCTCAATATTTGATGACAGTCTAACTCTTTTCTGAGAAGCAATCAGTTGTGGCCATCCAATTCCTTGTAAGACCTGCTACCACAATTAGCTTGCCCATAAGGTGTCAAATTCCAAAGAAAAAGAAAGCCAAATATTTAAGGAGCATTTTTAAAAAAATCATTCTGGAAATCCTGAAGTAAGCTACATCTAGCAGTGGTTTTCTGGTATCTATTGCAGAACTCTGTGTGGGGTGGTGAAGGAGTATAAAGGTATAACATAAGCTGGCTTCATGATAATAGCATGTTATTTAAAAAAAACTGAGTAAATGCTGAATCAACTCACTAGGTTGTCTGTCTGAAGGATTTATCAGTTTCATTCCCATTAGATCATTGAATTCTTCTTCTTCATTTATTCCCCCAAAGATGTACAACTGTGGACAAAATGAGAATGCCAGGCGACATTATCTTATTGGCCATTAGAGAGCAATGTTAACATGAATCACATCTGGAAAACTTTTGGCTTGCAGTATATATAATGCATCTAAAGATATGCTAGGCTAGCATCCTTGTGGACTAGTGAGGCAGCTTATATTTTTGGGGGGAATCAGACTTTTGGGAGAAAAATATTGAGACAGTTGATGCTGGAGAATGGGTCATTGAAAAGGGCCTCATGGATTTTTTTTTATCTTTTTAATCTTTTTTTTGGGGGGGTGAGTATTTGTGTGTGTGTTCATATACGCTTGTGAGCCTGGAAGTCATGGTGACTTCTGGTGATGCTAGGATGTTTCACAGAGGTGGCTTGATAACCTGCCTCTGTGTCCCGTCCCTGGTATTCCTTGGAGGTTGCACTTCCAAGTACTTGCCACGGTCAGCCCTGGTTAGCTTCCAAGATCTGATGAGATTGGGCTTGACTGGGCTATCCCTAGCTAGGAATGGAATGAGTCAGAAAGGGGTGGAGCCTCTAGATGCAGAAGGGTGCAGAATGTGTGGAAAGCAAAGTTGGGAAGCAAGACTGCCCTGGTGGGGAGCCTGTAGTTCTCCAAGGAGTCAGGAAAGTTGTTAGGTGGCAATAGGCACAGGGACTGCCTTCGATGTTACCAGGCACGTAAGAATAGGCTATTAATCAGCAAAACAGGAACCATCCTCTGGAAAGTGTGGTGTGCCAGGCATAAGATGGAGTTGATTCAGTCCAGTTACATTCGAGTTTATGAATGGTAACATTCAAGCAGGTTTTATGCATCCCTTGAAGAACAGGCAGAGGTCAGCGGGTATGACTTTGGCAATCTTAACAGCAAACATATCTTTGGCTAATAGCTGAACTTGATTATTCCATTCCGGGGTGGGGTCAAAGGTTGGACCATGATGGTCCTCTAGGGTAGGTGGATTAGTCTTTAATTCTTTCAGGCTTATTGGGACTCCCCAGAGGCAGGATGCAAACAGGTCATGGGTGTTCGTCCCACTGTGAAGACAGAATTCACTGAGGTTCAGGTGCTGTGCGAAGTTAATCCTTGTTTAAGGTAACTGTGATTTATGGATGGACACTAGTGAGGGAGGGAGACTTTTGTTCTAAATTGTAAATTTTAGAATTATTGTTTCAGGGCTGTGTTATTGGATGGGAAATTTATTTGGGACCCCCATCTTGGCAGCCGGGAGACTTCTTGGGCCACCAACCAGAGGAAAGAGATGGGCTTTGGGGGTGACAAGCTGTGAAGGAGGGATACATTAATTGTTTGGACTTTAAAAGATCACTGTTCTATTATGTTACAAAGATCTAGGTTTTTGCTACATGATGTTAAGTGAAAAGTAAAAATGTTTTATTCCTTTTAAAATATTGCAAGATTCATTCCAAATTCTGCCCCACAGAACCCACAAGCTGAGGTTACACAGCATTGTACTTTTCTAAGCCCACTGATTAAACCTAAAGCCGTTGAACTGTCACCTTCCCCATCCTCGTTCCCATAGTCCTTCCTTACAGCATATCTTTTCTTTATAAATACACACTAATGTTCAATATCATATAAGTAAAGCTATTTAAATAGAATTGTGAATAAAGTGGAGAAACTTAGCAAGTCTAAGTGAGTATGAGGTACATAAAAAATAGAACACCCTAGTCAGCTGAAACCTAACTAGAGAGACAGCTGGCAAGGCCTCTTGAAAAACATCCTTTTCCCCAACTTAGAATTTTTTGAGATTCACAGTACAGCTTCTTGGGAGAGGCTTTGTCTTCAAAAGCCAAGCTGCTCGAGGTAACCTCTGTTCTCAGATCCTGGTTACAGGCTATCCTACACTGTAAATTGAGTTGGGACTTGCCAACTGGTCATTTGTCCACATCTCTATAGCCTCTTTCTTCCAAGGGAGGACAAGAAATGTTCCATCACAATGTAAAACATGTCAGCTCAGCTCAGCAGATCAGAATCATTATTTACTGAAGAACTCTTAGAGGAGGTGCACTTCTATATGATTCCCTAGGTCTATTAAATTTGAGGGTTCTTCTAAATCCTAGTGTTTAATTAACACAAAAGGGCTGTGCCAGTTTATTCCTTCCTTTAAGGCTTACTTTGGCCTATTTTCTGAGGAAAGCAGGCACATGAATTTGTTGAATATTTCTTGTATTTGGTTTTCTTAAAGATATTTCTTGAGGTAACATCTAGACCTTGGTCCTTCATGCCCAAATGACACATTATGTGCACACATAGAAGAATAGCCTAATGTCCCTTTTAAAAGATGAAAAGCCTCTTTCAGTTTGTAAACAGACAAATGGCACCAAGTGGAGAGAGAGAGGAAGAAGCCGCTTGCAGATGCCATTTTGAAGATGAAAACTTATAGCAAGGAAAAGGCTAAGTGCCTCCTCCTCCTCTTCCATTCCTCTTCCACTCCAGTAGTCGCACCTACTGAAAATGATTTTTCATGTTTTAAAGGGGCCTTCAAGCTATTGCTACTTGTGTTTGTCCATAAAGTATAAGTTTATTTCTCAGAAACTGCTGCCTCTCAATCATTCCAAGAGGTCAAACCAACCATAGGCTTGCCAAGCTCAAGGTGGCACCTGTGCTCAGAGCTATTAGATTCCCTTCAGCAAGTAAACCCTGAAGCACACTAAAATCCAAAGAATGGCCGGTCTTTGGCTTCAGAGTTATTTCCACTTACATGGCTATGCATAATAAATGCTACATGGTCGTATCTGCATACAGGAGGGATCCCTATATAAAGTGGTGTTTTCCATTTCATCCGTGCTGTACAACACAAAAACGGGGGGGGGGGGGGGGGAAGGTTCTGACAATAATCTAAAAGATGAGTCTTCATGGCAGATTATGTTGTAGGTGTTCTCAGTAGGGTTGCCAGGTCTTACCTTCAAGCTGGCGGGGGGGTCCCGGTCCTTCTCTGGGATCTGTTCGGTGCACACATGAAGCATGCACACTGTGATGACATCACCCGGAACTGATGCCACCACACATGGCACATTGCAGGGGACGCTCCACCATTTAAGGAAAAACTCTATGGTGTGTGACATCACTCTGTGGGATGTCACTGCGCTGAGCGCATTGCTGTATGCCAGGCGCTTTGGGGGCAGGGTTCCCCCCCCCCCGCTGGCCAAATGCAGGCCAGCAGATTTGGGGGCCCTAAAGCGGACAAACCCCCACCCCCATTGGGGGAATGGTAGCCCTAGTTCTCAGTATTATAAATATCTCATGAGAAACCTTTGGAAGTCAGACATGTATAATTGCAGGACATGCTAGGGAGAGAATAGTAATATTGAATGCTGTGAGGAAAGTGTAAAAAAAAAACCTTGGATAATCCTTTATTTGCACTTTTTACACACAAAAAAAGATCCGTTCGGAGAAGACAATGTCTGTTTCACAGCAACTAATTATCAGATTCAAAATTACTAGAGATTCACAACTTCATTCTAAATATATACTGGCAACATTGTAATAGAAGAGACAAGAGAGAAGCCACAAGAACTTGTGAGAGATATCTCATTTGCCCTCCCCTACTATTTCTTCTTTCTCTTTCCTGAAAGCCACCATAGCCTCTCCCCTTCCCTTACATCCTACTGAACAGCAGACTTACATTTATCTACCCCTCTGTCTTCAGCTCCCCCCCCCCCCCCGCACGTACCCAGGAAAACTGAGGGCCCAGTTGTATGGTACCAGCTATTTGCATGGTAGGGAACTCTCAGGACTTGTAGAGGACACCTCACTTTCCCCTGTACTATTTCTTTTTTCCCTTCTCCTGGCCCTCCCCCTGGGATTTATACTTCATTTATACTGCACTTTTCTCCACAGTGGAAACTAAAACAGTTTACATTATTCTCCTCTTCTCCTTTTTATCCTCACAATAACCCTGTGAGTGAGTGTAGGCTGAAAGTATGTGAGTGGTTCAAAATCACCAACTGAGCTGTCACAGAAAGATGAAGATTTGAACCTAGGTCTCTCAGTCCCTACTCTGAAGCTCTAACTGCTCAACCATACTGGCTTTTGTGGGGTGGCTGCTGCTGAACAGTAGCAAGCCCAGGCTTAGTTGAGTCATGCAAGTCAAGCGCTATCAAGTTGTGGGGGAGAATAATTACATTTTGGTTAATAAAACTTTTCATTATTGAAATGTATTTTGGTAAAGTCAGTATCATATAAAATATATATTTTTCTAAGGGTATGCTTTAGGCTTAAACAATCGCTTAATAAAAACTTGTTTGCTAAGAAGTGCAGAGAAAGCAGTTACCCCAAACCACAAGATATTGGTCTGAGAAGTGTGCTAAGACAATGCACCTGCCATAGAGAACAACAGGATGTTGTTAACTGATGGGGAGTAAGGTGCCTAGTAATGGGACAGTGGTTAAATGTTAGATAAGTCTGTAGGTGAACTTCACGCCCGTAGCCAGGATTTTGTAATTCAGGGGGCCTTTAAATAAGTCAGGGGGCACTGATGTCACAAAGTAAAAAATAAAATAAAAATCAAATTTTAAAAACTCACTTTTGCGGCGTTCGCACTCTGCTTGCCTACATGGGGAAGCAAGCCACGCCTGGGGAAGGGGTGGTGGTGGGGAGTCCTCTGGGTGGCCCAGAGAGTCAGGGGGTCTGGATGGAAGTCGGGGGCCTTGGCAGGAAGTCAGGGGGCAGGCCCCGAAATGTCCCACTGTAGCTACAGGCCTGGTGAAGTTTCAAAACTAGCTTGCAGGTGCACATAAAGCAGAGATGTGAATGTATGCTATCATCAATTTAGCCATAAAATGGCATCTGTAAATACTCATCTTGGGGTCTTCTGTAATTTGCATAATGTAAGCAAACAGGGGAGGAGCTGTAGGCGTATCGGCCAGAGTGTAACTCCTGATGCCTTTCGACCAATAGGTGAAGGAGAGGGATACTTGGCGATGGGGGATAGGGTTTTGTTTTTGCATGTAATTATGTGAATGCCTTATAAAATGGCATGTAACCAGTGTTTAATGAAGCTCCTGGAAGTTCCCTCGATACTGAAGTAAAAAGTTTAACCTTCACTGCTGACTGTTTCATTATTATTTGGACAGATTTTTGTCTCTATCAAAGTCACTCACTGGCTGTTGTCAGGCCTGGCTCCAATGAGTCTTTCTCAAAGGCCAAAACAATCCTGGAAAGGACTCTACTCCCTTCCCCTGATTTTTACTCACATACACCAAGCCTTTCAATGCTGTGGTTGCCGATCAACGGACACTGAGGGAATCCATTTCTTAAAGCTACAGGTACTTATTTTATCATTGGGAGGGTTACCCCCCAATGTTTTTTTGTTTTTTTTTAAGATTTCAGATTTTTTCTGCAAACCTGGGGCATTGTTCAGGTTTGTAGAAAGATCTGTCTTGCTTGTTCACAGCTCCCATCACTGAATTAAAGTATCCTCAGATTTGGCTCCGCTATTAAAAATGTTTGAATAAATAAAAATAAATAAATAAATATAAGTGGGACCTTGCAAGAAACTTGCAGAGGTGAAGAAGAAGAGATTGGATTTATACCCTGCCCTTCACTACCCTAAGGAGTCTCAGAGTGACTTACAATCCTGTTCCCTTTTCCTCCCCACAACAAACACCCTGTGAGGTAGGTGGGGGTGAGAGAGTTCTTTTGAGAACTGCCCTTGAGAGAGCAGGTCTGAGAGAACTTATGACTGACCCAAGGTCACACCAGTAGCTGCATGTGGAGGAGTGGGTAATCAAACCCGGTTCTCCCAGATTAGAGTCCGTGCTCCTAACCTCTACACCAAACTGGCACCCTCCCTTTGCTTCCTTCCCTCTCTCCCCTTCTCTAACAATCTTCTCCCACCCCTTATCTGTCAACCTACCCTTCTCTACCTTTTGCCCCCTACTCCTTCTCCATCAACCTACCCCCTATTTCTCCCCCTTTGCTCTCTCCTTTTATCTGTCAACCACAGCGTACGGGAGTAATAGGCCATGGGAACCTCGCAGCTGTCGGCCAGCCGGTGCCCCAGGACCCCACCCCATAGGGAGAAGCGTTGCAAGCTAATACCATGAGTAGGGACTCATCAAAGTGGGCAAGGACATCATTGGAGACCAACAGTTCTTTGACCACCCAGAAAACGGTGGTGTGTTTAGGACCCCAGACCCATGGACCATGTTTGTTGAGGAGTCTGTGAAGAGGTTCAGCAGTGATGGCCTTGTGGGGGAGGAAGGAGTGATAATTTTTTTTTAAGTCCTAGGAAAGCCTGCAACTCCACCTTAGATGAGGGTGTGTCCACTTGACTGATGGTACGTATCTTATCTTGCATAGGGTGAATTCCTTGGGCATCTACTGCAAACCCCAAGGATTCCACCTGCGGCACCCCCAGGAGGCATTTCTCCCATTTCACCTTCAGGCTGGTGGTACAGGTGGTGGTTGAAGGTCAGCGTATGCAGGTCTAGGTCCTCCTGGTGAGTGGATGTCTTCCTCTGGGCACTGCAGGATTGGCAGGCACGGGCGATGTGGCCTTGCTTCCCACATGTTTGGCAGACAGTTGCGGAAACGGCATATCTTGCGCTCGTGTGTGTCTCCGCAGCTAGCACAGGATGCTTGGGTAGCTGGTTTATTGGGGTGTGCAGTCGCTCCCGGCGGGGGTCTCTTATTCCTGCGGCTGGGCTGGTGAACGTGCAGGACTTCTTCGTCCAAATTGTTGGACGCCGCAGCTGGGAACACATGGTGTGTTGAAGATGGTGAATAGTCATGGTGTGAGCCCTCAAACACGGTGGCCATCTGTAGGGCTGCTTCTAACTTGAGGTCTGTGCTACCTACAAGTTTGTGGTGAAGCTTGGCGTTCTGAATGCCCCAAACAAATTGGGTTAGGATGTCGTCTTTGACATCCTGGAACTCGCAGTCCACCGCCTGCTGTTGGAGTTCAGCCATGAAAGCGGGGGCTGTTTTGCTGGGCCGCTGGAGGCGCACCTGGAAGTCCGTGTGCTTGGCCATCTTGGTGGGTTTCAGTGTGTAGTATTTTGTGAGGGCCATGATGATCTTGTTGTAAGTGTTCTCAGTTATCTTCTTGGGAGCCAGGAGGCCAGGAGAATGGTGGCCACCCCACATGTGCTGAGGAGTAGGGCCCATTTCTTGACAGAATCGGTGACCTCGTGGTAGGTGAAGAAGCTGGTGAGCTGGTCCACCGATTCCCAAAACTTGGGGTGTGTGGGGTCGAAGACTTTGAGGTGTTCCAGAGCAACAGCCATGAGTCTCGAGTGACGCGGGGAGTGGTGTCCTGAGGAGAGGTGCACATTGTGGTGCTGCTCATGAATGCTGCAAGATGCGGCGGCTTCCGATGGATCGGTGTTGGATGCTGGTCTGGAGGAAGAGTCCGGCTCGCTCATCGGGATCCCATCCTCGTCACCAGTATAAAGTACTGAGACTGAGGCATAGCGGAATGATTTCAGCTCATACTTTATTCGTGCATATAGAGAACTTGAGATGGAGTAGCTGGGCCAGAGGCCGGCTTATATCCCCATAGCAAACCACACCCAAACACACCCACCCACACCCGTGATAGGTCAATTCTCGGATCCTAGCCATCCAATAGGTGCGCCCTAGGATCCGTTTGGGCTATTGTCTCTGGAAGCAAAGCTTGGGGCATTCGCATGGACATGTGCGGACCCGACCGCATGCGCAGTTTCTCTAGGTACACAACACTACTCCATCTGTTTTGCTCCATCCCTTCTCTATCAATCTACTCTTCCCCTTTTCTGTCAAGTGTCAACTTAGTCTCCTGTTCCCCCCCTTCTTCCATTCCCCTTATCTGAACCTAGCCCTCATCTCTGTTGCCCCTCCACCTTTTCTCCACTAATCTACCCCACCCTTGCTGCTATCCCCACCTAATGCCCACCCTTGGTACTTCACACCCCCACCTTTGCAGCTCTCCCTATCTACCCTCCTACCCTTGGCACTCCTCTCACCCCAGCCTTGCTGCCCTCCCTCCCTCCCTACATTCCTCCCTTGGCACTCCACTCACCCACACCTTTGCAGCTCTTGTCTTAGCTTTAAATGGACATGTGCATATGTTATAGAACAGGAAGGTGTCCCCCCCCTGCACCAGAGCTATGCTCTGAGAAGCTCATTACACAATAGAAGTCTCCTAACTCAGGAATGAGTCTTCTGCCATCATACAGTGCTTAATATCTCCACAGTGAGAACCAAGTGAGAACACTAAAATCTTATATTTTTCAATCCTTACTGACAACCCTATCAGGTAGGTACGTAGTATTAACCTCCTATTGCAGAGGGACAATAGGGTGTAGTTAGGGTTGTCAAATCTAAATCTCTTACCGGCGGGGGAGCGTCTTCTTTGTCCGGGAGCCGGCTGGGGATGTGTGCGCGCGCGCCGCTGGAACGTCACCAGAAGTGACGCACAACGTAGCACGTTGGGGGCATGGCCAAGATCGTTGGGGCCACGCCCCCAACATGCCCTATGTCGTGCGTCACCTCTGGTGACGCAGCTTCGGGGGCGGGGTTCCCCCTGGGGCCGATTTCCATCGTGTTGGAAATCCGCCCTCCAAAGCGGGGGATTCCCCGCCCCCCGGGCCCATTTGGCAACCCTAGGTGTAGTGGATGCTGAGATTGAGAGAGAATGGCTTGGTTATGGTTACTGACTAAGTTCATGGCAGAAGCACGAGTTGAACCAGGGATTCATAGATCAATCTCTTTGGAGTACTCCTAAACAAAAGTCAATCCCAATTCAGTTAATGGGGCTTACTCTGTGGAAAGTGTTCTTAAGGTTGTAACCTTAGTGACCTTTGTGAGAATATAGGTATTTGAGGAAGCATCTTGAGCCTGTGTAACTTGATTAACTCTGAAGTAATTCAGTTGCTTTCTAGGTGCTGTTTCATAGAGAACTGAGGATTGCAAACAAACTTTGTTTACTTTAGGTGCAGATAAGAGGTACTTCTTTTACAAAAGGATGTTAAGGGGAAGGGGAAAAGCAAATCATTTACAACATGCCAAGTGCCTTCTGAGGAGACCTGCTTAGACCACAGTCTCTCTCACCCTTCTTCCTCATCATCATAATCATCATCGTCCTTCTCTCTCTCTCTCTCTCTCTCTCTCTCTCTCTCTCTCTCTCTCTCTCTCTTCACACACACACACACACACACACACACACACACACACCCTCCCTTCTTTGTGATGCCTCTTCCTAATAACACTGGCTCTCACACAGCCTCTCTCTGTGTCAATCACATCAAGCTCTCCTGATACATGGAAGGCCTTCAGTCTGAGCAGCAATGAGAGAGCAGCTGTGTGCAGCATGGAAGGGCTGCCATGGCTGTTTGCAATCCTGCCCTGTATTTGATTAACGGGAGGCAGCTGCATTCCTCCAATCCTGCCCTGAGCTCTCCTTCAGATTTCTCAGCGTTCTGGAGACAGAGCCTGTACTGCAGCTGCTGGAGGCAGCCACGAGAATTGCAGAGAACTAAGTGCAGCAGCCCATGCAGACACAGATGCACACAGAGCCACTTACCCCAGAAGGACTGAAAGGCTGGGGGAAACTGGAAGCTCTGTGAATAGCTGGGGCCAGGCAGCAACTTGCCCTAGAAGCCATGCATACACACAGAGGAACAGCAGGAGGTAGATCCAGAGACTGACTGAGCTTAGAGCTCTAGAACAATAGCCCACCAGGACTCTGGAGGTGGCCAATGAGGAATTAATGGTTCTGACAATGGCCTATCATTGGTAGTTGTTTGGGGGAGTGGGTGGAGTTGCATGCTATTTAAACAGGGCAGTTGCCCTGGCTTTTGGCTTTTAGTTCTTGCTGAATCACTAATAAAAGAGAACTGATCACTAAGCTTGGGGTTGGACCGTCCATGGAATCCAGTATTTAACACTCAGTGAAAGAAGGGAACGGCTCAAGAGGCAGCTGATCTTGAGCTGTGCTGTGTGTATAGCTGGGCTGCTGTGGGACTAGCCAGGCATCTAAGTAAAGATGTAAATTGCTCCCTCCTCTTCAACCCAACCAGACCCAGCCAAGCACACACAAACGATTTGAAAAGAATGAGTGCCCACCAGTCAGCCTGAATGGTATGGGGGTGGGCAGGTTGACAGTGCTAACGGGCTTTGGCCCCTATGAGAACTCTTTTTTTTTTTTTCTTTTTTTTTAAATAATTTTTATTAACAGTTTAAACACTAACATATATCAAACATGATCAACAACTTACAACTTACAAATCCGACCAACTACTAACTTTTGTTACAGTTAGAAAGTTCAAAGGCAAACAATTTTAATTATACTTTAAATATATCAGTTGTGATTAAAATATATATATATCTATATGAGAACTCTTTCTGACCTTCCTCCTCTCACTAACAACTCAGTGTGCTGCTTTTAAGTGTAAAGGAAGCTTTACCCTTAAACTCATCTCCTTTCCATAGAGACTAGGAGGGAGGAATGATGGAGTGTCCCTTCTTGGTGGCCATCCCCCCCATCTGATAGCCCTGAAGTGGGGGAGGGTCTTCAAAGCAGGGGATCCCCCCACCCCAGCAGAGGACTGGCAACCCTAAAAGCAGGAAGCAGAACTACCCAGACTAAATCTTGGAGTCTCTGAAAGAGAAAGGCCTTACTTAGAAATGGCATGTACAACATTAGTCAAGGACCTCTCAGATCTCATCAGCAGGCCATGTCCCACAACAGACTCTGTCATTATTATGTTGTCCGTTTACCTTCACCAGGAACTAAGTGAGGGCGGGGTCTGAAGTTCTTTTGGGATTAGAATTGATCTCCAGACAACAGAGATATTCCCCTGGAGAAAACAGAAGCTTCAGAGGGTAGACTGTATGGCATCACATCCCTATAGAGTCCCCTTCCCTTTCCAACCTTCACCATCTCCAGCTCTAAGGTTGCCAGGTCTGTTAGAGATGTTGGTGGGGGTGATGGGGGGAATGTTCTGGAAGCCAGAAGTGTCACACATCAGGGGTGATGCTCTGGTTTTGGAGCAAGACTATGGTAAAATTGCCCTCAAACTATAGCGTGTCACACCCCTCAACGTCACCGACATGCCTACGTCATGCAACACAGCTGTTGGGTGGGGACTTCCTCTCACTGGCCAGCAAAACCGGGCTATCCTCCACTCCCAACTGGGGAATGGCAACCCTACCAGGTTCTGCCCCCAAATCTCCAGGAATTTCCTAGTCTACAGTTGGCAATCCTAATATGCACATATTTGGACCGATTACCTCTATTTAATTCCCCAACTTTACATAGGTTTGTATCTGTCCCTCAGACCCTCCAGTTCTTCTCCACCTTCCTAAGCCATCCCAAATTCATTTTATTTAGGTTCACAAACTGCCCTCTCATGAACACATACCTGGCCCTCCCAGTTCCCATAACATCACCCATCTTGCCCTATAACAGGTCAAAGAATCCTTCCCCCACATGGGATTTTGCCTGCTCTAGGACTAAACTTGTGTCATAAGCTGCTTGAGTTGTCATATGACATATGACCTACGGTGCTTCCCCATTTTGGATTTACTTGGTGCCCAGCCACCAAGGCCTTAAGGCTCAAACACATAGCTACTGGCTACAAGATGAAGAAGTGACCCCTTACCAGATTCAGGTGAGAGTGAAAATATGAAGGAAGCCAGTTTTAGAAATAACATTTTGTTCCCCACACTCCAAAGATGGAAGAGAAGAAAGGTTATAAGAAGCTGGGGTTGATGAATGTAGGGGAAATCTGTGCTTATTGTTGCCAGCAGAACCTACTCTGAGAAGGGGAAAGCACTCATCTATGACCTATGTGGAGCTGCGGTGGCTCAAGTAGTTAAGACGCTGAACTGCGGGCTGTGGAAGGTCAGTAGTTCAGCGATTCAAGACCTGGGTGCTGCAAGACAGGGTGAGCTCCTGTCTCTAGTTCCAGCTCCTGCCAACCTAGCAGTTCGAAAGCAAGAAATTGCAAGTAGATAAATAGGGACCACTTCGGTGGGAAGGTAACAGCGTTCCGAGCGCCTTGGTGTTTAGTCATGCCGGCCACATGACCACGGAAACGTCTTCGGACAGCGCTGGCTCTTCGGCTTTGAAACGGAGATGAGCACCGCAACCCTAGAGTCGGATTCGACTGGCTTTCGAGCAAGGGAACCTTTACCTTTTTATGACCTATGTAAAATTCTGACCCAGCTTGCTGGAAACAGGAGGAGCATTTGTCCAGACAGAAACTGCTCTCCCATGCCAGCTGAGAACTTGCCCCAAAGCCAAACCTTCTATGCAAATCCATCAAGTTAACTCCCAAACCACTAAATTCCCATGAGCAAAAAGTATGACAACTGTTTATACATTTGCTGCAATGTTTGTCTAAAGTCTCCACGGAGGGGGAAAAAAGTCACTCCAGTTTTTTCCTGTACAATGAAAAATCAGGAATACATGTTAAGCAGTTGCTAAGCACTTCTTGACATGAGAAATAACAGTAACAATAAAATCCCCCCAAGGTAAAAACAGACTCCAACCTTAACTGGGATACTGAATTTTCCTTGCTTGCCATGTTTAGAAAAGGTGTAACTGAATTACAGAATATTTGGAGGAATGAGATCAAGATAAGGGATAATAATTTAAAATAGATGAGAGGAAAATAAAACAGCTGGCTATGTTTTTTAAACTTCAGAGCACAACACAATTTCCAAAATACTGCAGGAAAAATGTAACCATTTGCACAGATTATTATTAATTATATATGTATAACATATGTATACACACATATATAGTGGGAAGAAGGCTTCTTATAGTGAAGGCTAAGAGTGCTGGAAGTCTGAAAGACTCTTCATTTTTTCACTCTAGCCTCAGACTTGATGGATAACTAAAAGTAGGAACCCGCAAGAAACTTGGGGAGAGGATGTGTCTACTTCCCTCCTTCTTACCCCCTTTTCTCACCCCCTCACCTTCTATGTTCCCCACCCCTCTTTCTCCCCCACCTTCTCTGTCAATCTTCCACTTTCCTCCTTTCCCCCTCCCCTTCTCTGACAATCTCCCACCTCTTTCTGCCCCTCCCCTTATATGTTGACCTACCTCCATCTCTTTTGTCCTCCCCACTTTTTCTATCAATCTACCCCTCCCCTTCTCTGTAAACCTACCCCCCATTCCCCCCTCTCCCCATATCTGTCATCCTACCCCTCTATCCCTTTTGCCCCCACCCCTTCTTTGTCAATCTACCCTCTTATTTCTCTCCCTCCCCTTATCCCTGGATGACAGGTTGGTGGCGGAAAGGCAGCGAGGACTTGCACACACACACACAATTTCCTTCCAGCAGGTGTGGAGGCTTGCTGTCTTGGGGGGTGGCGGCGGTGAGGACTCCTGTACCCCCCATCTGATTCCTTATTACCCAGATCGGGGGGGGGGGTGCTTCAAGGCTCTCAGGAGGAGGAATCCCATCTCCCCACACACTTCCTTGCAGGGCCTGCTGAGGCTCCCAGGCTGCATCTCTGCCAGGCCTGCCATGGCTCCCAGTCTGCACCTGGGTGACAGCTTGGGGGGGGGGGCGTGAGGACTCCACATTTCCTTCCAGCAGGTGGGGGCAACAAGGACTCCTGCGCCCTCCCACCTAATTCCTTACTTTCCAGCTCAGTGGGGGTGGTGGTGGCAAGACTTGCAGAAGGGGGAATCCCATCTCATCCCCTACTTTGTCACTTTCCACAGCTCCCAAATCCACCGCTGCTCCTGGGCTGCACTGCTGCCAGGCTCACTGACGCTCCCAGGCTGCAACTCACTCCCAGGCCTGCTGCGGGTCTCAGGCCACACCGCTGCCTCTGGGCTCAGTGCTGCTCTCTGATACCACCAATTACTCTTTTATTTTGGGGGAATTTAAACCCCTCAGTGTTTTTTTAAAGTCAGATTTTTCTGCAAACCTAGGGGGTTCCCCAAGTTTGCAGAAACATCTGTTTAGTGTAAGTGCGGCCCCAATTCATGGACTTAGATATCCACAGATGGGGGCACACTTGGGAAATAGCATGTGTGTGTGTGTTCTGCCTTTCTTTTACTATGAAACTCAAATATGTGTTAATGACAATATCCCTGCCATGCTCCTTTTCATTTTCATACTCACCTATACTTAATTTCATAATATCATTGTTTGCTATTTTATTACCATCTTTGGACTCAGAAATTCCTCCAAACAAATAAATGTCCTGAAAGAAGAACAGAAAGAGCTATAGCAATAGTAATGAATTTGGCACGTAACGTTTTATCAGTTGCTTTGCTCTTCCACAGAGAACGTGTTATTACTGTTTTTAAGTTAATGAAATGAATCCTTCTGAGGAACAATTAATATACCAGACTCACATAACATTGAACTGCTTTATTCCAGCTTCCTGTGGAGGTCTGCCATTAA
The DNA here is from genome assembly GCF_001447785.1 of Gekko japonicus. Lineage (NCBI taxonomy): Eukaryota > Metazoa > Chordata > Lepidosauria > Squamata > Gekkonidae > Gekko > Gekko japonicus. Next base: position 590,881 of record NW_015164667.1, on the reverse strand, counting down.
AACCTGGACTATGACAACTGGTCCATTTTGCTTCAGGAAAAGTAGTTATCTGCTAATCTGAGTTCTTTTACCAGTATAAAAGATAGGTTATTCTAAAGGCCTTTCATCCTACAAATACATACACTCAGGGCATACTTTGATTGTTTCCAACTGCTGATGTCTGGAAGTCCGCTATAGGTCTTTGTCTTGCTCTAGACTCCTCACCTAAAACACAGGGGACCTATGTGGACTATTACTACTGGTTACCTTGGAAATGTCCAATGTCTGCTAATTACCATTCTGCTGGATTGGAATGCTGCCAAGTTTGCTGCTTATCCAAATGACAGGCAAGGCAAGGCAAACCAGTAGGGAGATTTCTTCATATGTGGGCCCCATAAACATGTCAAAATAACATCTGCATAATACACCAAGAAAATTCTTCAAAGCAACAAACATTAGGGAAGAATGATAGAAGAGGAGATTGCAGAAAAAGTAGCACATCTTAATACTTTACCATCCCCTGGATTTGAGACTAACTGGGGAAGGGATAGTGAAGAACCTCATTTTTCATTGCAGTCTCCCTGTCATTCCTCAGCTTCCAAACAACAATGCTTGGACCAAACTAGGGGACCAACTTGGCTCCCTACTAGTTTCCTCAACACAATATTCAGAGGGTAGAGTTGCCATGCCTGGCTTGGAAAATACCTGGAGACTTTGGGGGTGGATTTGGGAGAGGGTGGAGGTTGGGGAGGTGAGGGGCCTCAGCATGGTACAATGCCATAGAGTCCACCCTTCAAAGCAGCCATTTTCTCCAGGGGAGCTGATCTCCTGGAGATTAGTTATAAAAGCAGGAGATCTCCAGGCCCCACCTGGATGCTGGCAACCCTATCAGAGGGAAATATTCAACTCAGAGTCTCCCACTTGCTCCAACACAGGCCTGTTGTCACCCTTCTGGCATCTCTTTGAATAAGAAGGCTGTTATAAACTCACTTTTGGACAATGTCACAGAAGCAATTATGTGGAAAGTTTGTAGGGTGGATTACTGTGCATCCTTCCTGTTTCTGTGCAGAAAAGAATGTGTAGCTCAGGGGCCCCTAACCTTTTTGAGGCTGCAGGTGCCTTTGGAATTCTGACACAGGGTGGTGGATGTATCCACAAAATGGCTGCCAGAGAAGGCGGAGCCAACCACAAAATGTCAAGGAGTGAGGTTATGCATAACTTTAATAGTAACTCTTCAACATTTCAGGTAGAAGCTCTGCTTAGCAAAGTGCCTTTTACAATGAACATATTGTTAAAATATTTTCTTGCATACATACAGCTTACTTTCAGTCAAAAGTTAAGATCCTTGTGCTATGGTGGCAGCGGCTGCTGAAGCAATGTTTTTTAAAGTCTGCACAGCCAACAGGCTCCCCAATGCTGGAAAAAAGCCCCACTTGACTCTACCCGCTTTCTAAAAACACTTGATGGACACCAGGAAAGGTGTTGGCAGGTGCCATGGCATCCATAGGCACCACATTGGTGACCCCTGGCATATCTTATCTGTCTTCTCCAGCATTTTTTAAAATGTTCTCTTGTGGTTGGAGTCATTAGAGAATGCACAAGATAGATCTAGGTTCTCCAAGAACTGATTTATTTATTATCATTAATGTATATGGCACTTTCCACAGTAATATAAGCAGAAAAGTAATCTCACTGCCCCAAGAAGCCCACTTATCTAAGCCATCACAAGTTGTCCAGGATTTCTGTGTGTTTTCCTCACCATGTAGAACAATGTACAGAAATTGGTCCTTTTCCTCCAACACTAGTTGTGATGGCCTAGGCTTCCCAAGTCCCCCCCGGGGGCGTGGAAATCCCCGCCCCAGAGGCCCGTTCCCTGCCACCAGTGGATCGGGCCCTGGGGGGAGTCCCACCCCAATGTGCGCGTCACCCAGAAGTGACGTGACCATGCCGGGCACGCTGGGGACGGGGCCACAGTCATCCAAGGGAAAACTCTATGGTTTTCCCTCGGATGGTCGTGGCCCCGCCCCCAGTGTGCCCGGCATTGTCACGTCACTTCTGGGTGACGTGCATGCGGTGCACACATGCTTCGCGCGCACGCGCTCCAGCCACCAGCTGTGAGTCCCCCGCTGCGGCGCAACACCCGACTTGGCAACCCTGTGATGGCCTCCTCATTTACAAAGTTGGATTATTTGCAGAGCTTGTACAGACAAGGAGTTCTGATGACTGAGATTTTATGTGCCGTCCTCAGTCAAGCTTTCTCTGCCTTATACTCCTGTAGACTCTTTC
>NW_015164667.1:554734-588594 GCF_001447785.1 Gekko japonicus | reverse complement strand
CTCTTTCCCCCTCCTATGAAGGTTACCTATAGTACTATACATTTCAGCCCTCTGGGTCTTTTCAAGGAAGACCTTCCCATTCATCTTTCAAACTTTCTAGAAAAGAAGACAACATCCCTACGTCTAATAGCCAAGGGCAGTCTCCCATGTGGATCAAAAACTCTACACACTGGGGTCATAATGGACTAGAATATAGGTTTCTGCAGAAAAAAAACCCCTTTTTTTTACAAACAAAGATTGGGGAGGGAGGTTCACAAACTGGTAGATGTGTTAGGTAAGGCTACTGGGGAGAGTCCCAGTGGGCTGATGGAAGCTATCACTGCTGCAAGCTGGTGTCTCTATCCTGTATGAGGCAGATATGAGCCACCACTGCAAGCCAGCACCCCTGCCTCATGGGAGCCACCAGTCCCCACCCCATGCAAGGTGGGTGAGTGCTACTGTAGCCCCATACAAGGCAAAAGCATGCAAGTTGGGCAGAAGCCATGGCAAGCCTGCTCCTTCCCTCACCTCTCAGTGTGGGTGGGTGGGCCCTCTTCCTCCTTCCCTCCATTGGGATGGGTAGGCCAGGGGCAGGCTAGGGTCCTTTCCAGGGTAATTTTGTCTTACAGTTTTCCCCTGTCTTCAAGAAGGAAGAGAGCTAGTGAATGGAAAGAAAGGAGGAAAACAGCAGCTAGTGAGAGAAGAGGGAAGGAAGTGAAGTCAAAGGAAGCAGACCAGTGAGAGGGATGGAAACCAGAGACTCTCCCAGGATTTCTTGCAGGTTCTCCAACCTGTCAATCAAAATAGAGGAAAAAAAGAAGTTTTTACCTTATCATGGTGCGCCGTGAATGTATGATGTGACCTTCCAATAGGCTTTTCGCCCTTGACATCACATTTTTTCCATGTTAATGTTACTAGGTGGGAGAAAGAGAGGGAATGAAAAAATAGGCATGCACCTAATAATGTTTGTTGTTTTTCATTAATTTCCCATTATTCCTTTTACATCATTTTTTAAAAAATAAGTGACTAGTGAGCAGTACAAAGAGGCAACTGCTTCTTTGAAATTCTGAGTTTTGCTGAGAGTACCCTATTATTCCTAATTTCTCACCCATAGCTTTTGAACAGAGTAGAGATTCATGGAACAGCATATAAGATGCAAGTAGCAGCATATTTAGTGCTGGCATTATTCAGAAAACACATTTGCACAAGGATACTTAGAAATATTGAGATAGGCATTATTAAGAAGTGAATATTTCTTAGAAACATGGTATTTTTTGTTTATAAGTAAACCACCAGAGAAGCAAGTGTCCCAACATATCACTCAGACCGATTTCCCACAAGCTGCTGCAGCGTGCTGGTTCTGATCAAAAACCAGGATTGAGTAGAGGCAGGGAAAATCGGGTGAAGCTGTGGGGCAAAATGCAGCCGTGTAGCACTTAGTGTGAAATTGACATGTATGATCGGGGCAAAGGGAAGAGCCAGCGCGCTGCAGCAGCTTGTGGGAAATCGGCCTCAGTGAAGACTAGCATGCTGAAGACTGTAATTAAGAAGTTCACACAATTTCACACTATGCAGAGTTCACTTGTTTGGAAGTCTCACACACCCACACTTCATGCCTCTTTCCGGAGACTGCTAGTGAATCAAAGCAAAACAGCCAACAACTAGTTCAATATACTTAAAGGAAATTTATTTAATAATGCTACCAAGTCTTTTTTATTATAAACATTTGGGGACAGTCCATGAGAGAAAATGACCAGCAGCTGTGGCTCTGAAACAGCTTCAGGAAACTCAAAGAAGCAAATCAAGTTAAATACAGGTGTGGAATGCAGCACTCGGACGGACGGACAGAAGGGAGGGAGGGAGGGAGGGAGGAGAGAGAGAGAGAGAGAGAGGGAGGGAGGATCATCTGACTTTCCAGTTTACACTGTAGACTTCAAACCCAAGTTCTGTACTTAGTTTAGGACTTTTCATAGTTCTAAGTATTGGGGGGGGTTGAATCTTGGTTCTGAGGTTCCTCATCCTCTTGGAGAAGAGTGATAAGCAGAATGCCTCAAGGATCTGTCCTGGGACCTGTTTTGTTCAACATCTTTATCAATGATTTGGATGAAGGGATAGAGGGAATGCTTATTAAATTTGCAGATGATACTCAGTTGGGAGGGGTAGCAAATATGGTAGAAGACAGAGTCAGGATACAGGATGATCTTGACAGGCTGGAAAACTGGGCTAAAACAAATAAAATGAGTTTCAAAGTTCTGCATTTAGGTAGGGGAAAAATCAAATGTATAATTATGGGGGGGGGACTTGTCTTGGTAGTAGCATGTGCAAAAAGGGTTTAGGGGTCTTAGTAGACAATACACCAAACATGAGTTGGCAGTGTGATGTGATAGCTAAAAAAGCAAATGCGATTTTGGGCTGTATCAACAGAAGTATAGCGTCCAGATAATACAAAATGATGGTATTGTTTTCCTCTGTTCTGGTTAGACCTCACCTAGAGTATTGTGTTCAGTTTTGGGCACCACAATTTAAGAAAGATATAGATAAGCTGGAACAAGTCCAAAGGAGGGCAATGAAGATGGTGAAGGGTCTGGATACCAAGTCCTATGAGGAAAGGAGCTTAGTATGTTTAGCCTGGAGAGGAGATGACTGAGAGGTGATATGATCACCATCTTCAAGTACGTGAAGGGTTGTCATATAGAGGATGGTGCGGAGTTGTTTTCTGTTGCCCCAGAAAGTCGGACCAGAACCAACAGGTTGAAATTAAATCAAAAAAGTTTTCGGCTAAACATTAGGAAGAATTTTCTGACCGAGCGGTTCCTCAGTAGAACAGGCTTCCTTGGGAGGTGATGGGCTCTCCTTCTTTGGAGGTTTTCAAACAGAGGCTAGATGGCCATCTGACAGCAATGCTGAATGTGTGAACTTAGGCAGATCATGAGAGGGAGGGCAGGAAGGGTTGTCTCAGTGCTTAGTTCTTGTGGCCCTTTCTTACACGCTCAGGGAAAGGCTGATTGCCACATTGGGGTCAGGAAACAATTTTTCTCCAGGCTAGTTTGGCTAGGGATCCTGGAGTTTTTTTTTGTCATCTTCTGGGTATAGAACAGTGGTCACTGGGGATGCGGGGGACAGGTATTTGTGTATTTCCTGCATTGTGCAGGGGGTTGGACTGGATGACCCTGGAGGCCCTTCCAACTCTAAGATTCTGTGATCCTACATACCACAATGGTCTGTGGTTTTCATACTCTCTTTCATGTATTTGTAAACATACATTGCTAACAAATTACTTATGCAAAGGAAAATAAGCCATAATAATGAAACACACCCGTGTCCAGTGTAAATACATCTGTACAATATTCCCCTTCATCAGAACAGCCTCCAAACATATAGATTATTTCTCCAACTGGCATAAATGCATGGCCTGACCTGAAAAATAAAACATAATTCCACTGAACAGTGTGTCTTACAGCTCATTAAAATGGAAACATTGCTGGTTTTACGTATTGAAAAGTGGGAGACGATTATCAATACAAGACATTTATTTAGAACATTACTCAGCTCTAATCTGACTCTGCGAAGAGCGGCACCCAAATTTATACTGTTCCAAACTGAACCATGTACAATGTAACTACTTTCATGAGGTCTGATTGGACCTAAGCGGAGCTTTCTGATAGGATACTCTGTATGGCTTTAGGACCACTAGAAGGTCTTTATTACACAGCCAATCACAACAGGGGAAACTAGGATACCTTAGCACAAACCATAACTGAACAGCTTAGAAAATAACTCAGAACATAACAGCTGGAATTGAACAAAAATAAAGATCTATGTGCTAAAGGCTGTGAAGACTCTTCTCCAGTGGGTGAAGCACTTACCTCAGCCTGACATCCTTGCAACAGTGGGAGATTTAAGACACATCATGGCAGGCTTCCAGCTGGGCATTATATTCAAGATGGTATCCATGGGCCTTGTGTTACCAATGTGTGTGTAAAGTGTCATCAAGTCACAGCTGACCTATGGTGACTCCATAGGGTTTTCAAGGCAAATGATGAAGCGGATATGGTTTGACATTGCCTTCCTCTGCAAAGTCTTTCTTCATCTCTCATCCAAGTACTGAACCTGCTTAGTTTCTGAGATCTGACAAGATCGGGCTATACTACATAATTCCACATCTGCTTTGGACCAATGGATACTGCTATATCTCTTGCTACCTCTGGAACATTGTTCTGTTCCGCAGACTTTGCCCACATAAGGAAGGCTGGGGATTGAATGCCAATGGAACTAGTGAGCAAACACCCTCCCTGAAGACCCTATCTGAATCCCATGGCTGCTTGGAGTTAGAAGTCCCTTGGCAGTGTCAACAGGACAGGACATATTGTTTCACTTTCCTCACTTAACGTAATCAAGGGAAAGAAGAAGCTCTGAGGCCCCGGGCACATGGGCCGGAAAATGCCAGGGGGAGGCGTGGCTAATTGCCCCGGAGGAAAATAATGCACGGCAGCCCGATCAGAAGTCCTTTCAAGGTCCCCTGGGTAGGCGTCAGGTGCAGATCAGACGGCTAGTCCACAGCGCATTAAAGAAGCAGCACGGCACGTTCAAACCGGCACTTGCGCCATGCTGCTCCTGTGGCAAACGCCACTTTCTGTTTGTGCACATGCGCCATTGGGCGCTTTTCCGCATCCTGCGGAGACTTCGGGGGGGAAATCCCCTTGGTAGCGATGGAACATCGGCAGCCGCCGGATGCCACGACAGTCCACCGGCAACGCGGTCAGACGCCCGCCCTTGCCCCGCGGTTTCCGGAAACTAGTACCTCGTAGGTACTAGTTTTTAACTCCGCACCTTCGGTGGGGAGCTACGGGTTCGCCACGGGAGCACTGCGCTTCCCAGATGTTGGGGTGTGATCACGCCCGGAAAATCCGCGGGACTCCCATGCCTCTCTCGCGGCAACTTTGCCGTGTGACCGGGGCATAAATTAGGCTTCTGAGAAGCAACAAGTAGACCTAGTTCAGAGGAGGCAGGACAAAACTGAGGGAACTCTTTTCTCTGCAGAGTTTTAAGCATCTGAAAGACCCAACTCCTGCTGAAGATGGAAAGTTACCTATCTGAAGATGCTTTCCTCTTCCAAAGGCTTTAAAAAGGCACTTTGTGGCTGACTTAGGACCACAACAATAAAGCAAACTATGGGTAAAAAAAAATCATGGGGAGGGCCTGTATCCCCCACACCAGCAATGAATAAAACAGTCATACACGAGATTTGGGTATCTGTGGAATAAAATGGTCACAACTTTATTGGTTACAGCTGTAAGAAGCATTGGCACAGCATGTGTCCCCCAGATCCACAGCATTGGCTGGCCTAGTGTCAGTTACATCAATCAGGTATGTTACCCATCCCCCCCAGCCAGCCGGCTTGGGTGGAAGAACCATGGGATGGCAAGTGGCTGGGAGTCCACATGGATGATTGCACCTAAGTGGTTTCCCCTGCCATCTGAGTGTGAGGGCAAATGCTGGTAGCCCCAGAGCTGGCCTGCTTACATAAAGCCCTCACTTCAAGACCCCTTAAGGGGATCCCCATACCCAGGAAAGCGGCACGCCAGCCGATTTCCTAAAATGGATCTGGCCCCGTGCTGATACCACCAAAATTTGTGGCAAGTAATAAAGCATCAAAACAGCAATAAGCATGAACAACATAACTAAAAACCTTAAACTACAAGCAAGAACATTCATTACACTCATCAAGCCCCTGGACAGCTACCTACTATTCACATTGTCATCTCCCCACACACTCCACATAGGGTGGGATGGGTGGACAAACTGCTTGGGAGGCCAGAAGGATGGAGGCCCGGGAGAGCAGAAGGCCCTCTCCCCCGGGACCCCTCCTCCAGACACAACTCAGATCTTGCTATAGGTCTTTTGAGGAGGGGGGACCAATATTTCCCACTGCTGCTGCTGCCCAGCCCCCTCCCAGCTGCCTCTGTGACTTCCCGCCACCTTCTCTGAGGCAGCTCAACCCATGGCTGATTCTGACTGACTCTCCCCCCATCACCCGGTGCCACCAAAGGAGGACCCTCCCCGCTTCTTATTATTCTAGCAGCTCTTCTAGGGGGGATGTACTTTGCCGCATGCCATTTGCTGCTGCTGCCTTCTGCTCTCAGGTATGTTATCAAGATACTTTGAATTAAATCTCAAGGTTTACTGCAACATCAGGTGCTCCCTAAAGTGCTGAGAAATAGGCAAGGGTAGCTTTTTCTCAAAAATATGCTAACATTTTGTGGGTCCTGAGCAATGGACTGTCAGTCCTTTGATCTGTCTCCCTCTTCTGATTACCTGCTCTGTGCTCAGTCCCAGCCTCCTGAATACATCTTTCCCACATTCCCAACTCCCATTCTTGCCTCCTAGCTGTATTGACTGTGTGACAGTCCAGCTCTCTCTCTACCTTTCCCATCACATCAGCAAACCATCTCCCATGCTTGTAATTTATCTTTCAGCTCCATTTTTTCACAGTTAGCAAATTACTTAGCTCTGTTTACTTGGCCTAACCCCTGGCACTAAACAATACTGCTGTGCATTATTGTGGGAGCAAGAAAAATATGATCATATGGAAGTACTGGTCAAACCCTTATTTCAGGCTTCAATAGCATTCAGTTTCCTGGTTCCATTCTCATATATCAGATTGTCCTCTGGAGAAGTTCCTTTTTGACAGAAAATTTAATCCTTTGTGTTCAGTTATTAAAATTTGAACAGGTTTACTACAGCTCATATACTAAAGTAGTTTTCAGAGATTAACCTTAGAAAGAATTTTAGGGGCTGATGTATAAGCAAAAGACAATACTTCCCCTACAAACAGATGGTTCCCCCCTGGAGAAAGTACAAATATATTTAACACTGATTATATTCCATCATGATAACTAGTTCCTCTATACCCTAACAAATGAGGGCTACAATTATATATCTGGAAGATCAGCCATTTTTTCTTTAAGAAGCTTAATTTGTTACTTATAAATTATATAACTATACTATTTATCACAGAAATTTGGTTATAGAAGAAAGACACAAAACCAAGGTGTAAGAGTGAATGAGTGTTCATGTCAATGCCAAGTTTTGCCCAATGTCCCTCAGTTAATTTATTTTATGTTACTTATTTGTTGCATTTTTATTATTTTTTATTATCTAAAGCAGCTTTACCCATGGTTCCCACCTCCTCCACCTAATCCTCACAACAGCCTTCTTCGATTAGCAGCTAGTGTAGCCAAACTGAATTTTTAAGAAGTCTTGTCATGCCTAATTTATAGCAGTACTTTCAAATTCTTGTCTACAAAATAATATGCTGAAAGATTGGAAAAATTAAAATGCACACACCTTTAGCACTTTACAGGGATCCAAAATTTCTCAAAACACTGCAGTACTGCAGGCCCCTTTGCCTGTATGGCTTCTGTATCACAAATTCTTTGAGGATGTTGAAAAATAGCTACTAATTTGTCATGTTTGCATTTTGAGCTTCTGCACTGTGTTTTCTAATGATTTTACATTGGCTGCAATTTGTCATGTTCAGGTTTCCATGCATACACCAGAGTATTAATAAGGAAAGTGCTGCTCCCCATGCTCTGAAAGAGCAAAGAATATTTTCAGAGTTTGTGTAAACTGGTATGAGTACTCTGTTACAGTGGCATTGCAGGAGATAATGAATTAAGTGAAAAATCATGATATTTGCCCTTCAGTTAGCAGTAAGAACTGCTTTATGTAATTCTGCACTCACCTGAGGCAAGCAGCAGTAGTTCCCGGGTGAGCCCCCCAAAGGTAGTGCTGTGGCAGCACCACACACATAGTTCACTCACTTTCTCCCTTTTCTAACCTTAAAAGGCTCCCACTTACAGTTGGAAGAGAAAAAGATATGCCTGACTAAAACATTGTTCTTTAGTTAATGTAAGGCATTGCTGATTCAGGCTGAGAAGGAGAGAGATGAGACTATTAGATGCTGCTGCTGCTGTGTCAGGCTGATTGTGCAGTCCTCTTCTTTCTCTTTATGCATTTTGGAGAACACAGGTTGGGTACAGCGTCCCCAAGCTGAGACCTGTGTCACAGTCAGATGTGAAGGGGTATGAGCTTTCATGAGTCACTGCTCACTTCTTCAAGTAACTGAAGAGGTGAGCAGTGACTCACAAAAGCTCATACCCCGCCACAAATTTTGTTAGGTTTTAAGGTGCTCCTGGACTCTTGCTCTTTTCTACTGCTACAGACAGACTAACATGGCTACCTATCTTGATCTAGTCAGTTGTGAGTCAGAGGTTCTCCTCAATTCCTACTCATGTGGAGCCTGATTCAGATCAAAACACATGGCACACCACAGTCTTCCCTCCCACACCAGTTTCCCAACCTGAAATGATCTAGGGAGATTGTTGTCTAGATTAAGAAAACTTGTGACTGTATATGTAGACACAGGTTTAGTCCCTCACTGTGGCCCAAACCAGATCAGATGTTGGAAGTTATTTATTTAGTGCCCTTCTCTTCCTCTAGCATTCAGGGCAGTGTACATAGTTTTCCCTCACAACAACCCTGTGGGCTGAGAGAGACAATGACTGACCTAAGGTTCCCCATTGAGTTCCATGGTGAACAGGGGTTCGAACCTTGATCTCAATAGTCTACTGCTTTCATACACATTGGATAATGCACTTTCAGTACATTTTAACAATTGCTGCAACTAGATATTTAGTTTCACACAGGAAAATATACTTGCAAAAGACTGCTAAAGTGCATTATGCAATGTGTGTGAAAGCAGCCTAGGTCTAATAAGTGTCCCTTATGTTTCTTCATTAGGGCAAACAGTGGGTCCCTGACATAATTCAAGTTGGGAAAACTCTCCCTCCCTTAGAATTACAGTCCTAATCTGAATTGGACCCCTGTGCACCTGATATATCTTTTTTTAAAAAGCTGGGATCTCCAATTGCCGAACTCCCAGAGCTGTGACTGGTTTGACACTGAGAACTGGTCCATGCAAATCATGAAAACAGCAGAAATGTCTACCCACAGGCAAAGAGGAGATTTTAAGGAACTCCCAAATATGAAAAAAGACCCCAGTTTATTCTTCTATCTCTATTAGTCATTCCTAAGAGAATCAGAGGAAGTCAATTTATTAAACCACATTTTGCTCATGTGTTTCATCCTGTTTGGACTGTTAACTAATGATTAAGATAAAAGAAACAATAAATGCAACAATAGTAGATAACTAACCTGGCACCAGGGGGTGAACCAGAGGTTTTGACTGGGGTCCAATATAAGGACACTGAAAAATAACATACAATGGTATAATAGCAACAATTACAACACTTTAGAATTCTAGGACAATTGTATAAAATTGAATATATGTAGTAAAAATATTAATTTCTTTTAAAACTAGAGTTTCTACAATTAACAATTTCTGAAACAATGGGGGCAGCTGTCCATATAAACAATGCATCTAATGGGTGCCAACAATTGCAGAATGCATCTAACAATCAGATTTAAAAGTGCATAACTATGAGGGTAGCCCAATTTTAGAAAATAATGAAGCCAAGCAACTTCTATCAATCATGACTAACTGATTAACAAGACAAATGAAATTAAAAATAAACTTTATTGTTTTAAACTGGCAAATCTGTATGTGACTTTTTGAATTTAAGCCCTGAAATTTACAAATTGGCCCATATAGGATACTAGGAAAAAGGCCCGTTGTGGAGCGTGTAGACTTACCTGTCCAGAATGCACACAGGCGACTGTCTTTGGCTTTGTACCTGTCCGAGGTCCCATGCCTCCTGAAACCTCACCCTCTCCAGGCTCCATCCCTCATATCTCCAGAAATTTCCCACCTGGAGTTGGTAACCCTATCTCTTTCCCAGCCAATCATCAACCTACCTTTATTTCCCCCTCACTCTTCAGCTTTCTACCCCCCACACACCTGCAGCCTCTCCCGTGCTCTGAAGCCCTGACTGCTACGTCACATTGGTTGTCATACGGGGGCCACCTCAGCAGCATATAAGGATACAGAGCCCACCATTTTCTCCAGGGGAACTGATCTCTGCCATCTGGAAAGCAGTTGTAATTCTGAGTGATCTCCAGCCCTCACCTGGAGATTGGACACATTTTACCTCAGAACAGCAAAACTGTTTAGAATGTTAGAGGCAAAAGCCAATCAAGTCGCATATGCAAACGACCTCTGTGTTCCGAGGCAAAGGCTAATGAGGCTGCATATGCAAATAACCTCTGTGTTCTGACTGGCTATGGGGGGGAGAGGAACAGCAAAATGTTTAGAATGTTGGAGGCAGGACTCAGGCAAAGCAGCCAGTGGATAGGGAGACCCTCTGAATGACAGATCAGAGAGCGAACTGATTTTGGAGCATGTGGGATGTTCTAGAGAAGTGCCACCACCATTCGGCCTTTATTTATAAGGGAGATGACCCTAAACCATCTCTGAGATGCACAGGACAGAAACAATTGCTGCATTTATTATGCAACAATGACACTGTTCACAAATTACTTGAATTTTGTTTTGGTATTCATATGTAAAAAGGTAAAGGTTCCCTTGCTCGAAAGCCAGTCGAATCCGACTCTAGGGTTGCGGTGCTCATCTCCGTTTCAAAGCCAAAGAGCCAGCGCTGTCCGAAGACGTTTCCGTGGTCATGTGGCCGGCATATGTACAGAAATACTAAACCTTAAAAAAAAAAGTCTTTGCAGCAATGTTCTCTCTAAGCTGTGGAGTCTCGTGAGCAAAAATTCTACTTTGTGAGCTACTGGCTTTAAAGTTGTGAGCAAGTAATTTGGCTACTGCATAAATTAGTTTGCTCTGGAGCCATCCTTCCTGAGCTAGGACAAAAATGTGTGAGCCGGAGGCTAAAAAACTGTGAGATAGCTCACACTAATTCAGCTTAGAAGGAACACTGCTCTGCAGCTAATTTCTATGTACAGTGGTTCCTAGTAATATCTTTGAGCAGCTGAAATGCAGGCCAAAGGATAGAAAATAAAAGTTTTTCAGAAAGCAGTCATGCAGCCTCATCCCATGCAGGGCTTTAGCTGTTACTTCTTAGGCAGATCAGTTATAAAGCTTGCAAGGCATCTTTAAAAGGTCTGACAGAGCATCTCACTACCTTCACTTGCCAGTGCAAATTGGTTCTGGCACTATGGAATAGGCCTTATGCTATGCTGCAATGGGTGGCTTTACCCCTTTCCACCCTTTCATTCCCCCCCCAAACCTCTTGCAAGGTCCTCCTCTGCTTCACTGACCTTTTCCTCACTCCAGCAGTATTGCACTGTTACCTGCAGTGGTTATAAAGGGTCTGGGCTATCCTGGAGCAAGAATGTAAGAACTTAAGAATGCTCTTGCTGGATGTGAGCAGAGCTGCTCTAGTCCAGCTCTTGGTCTCAGACAGTGGCCAGCCAGATGCTACTGGTGGAAAATTCATAAGAAGCCATTTCTGGGGCTTCCAGTCCCACTCACTTGGATTCAATTGCTGGATAATTTTTCTCTAAATAAAGGAGTTCTGCTGTTAGCTTTGTGAGGGGATGCCACTGTGAGTCAGTGTGGTATAAGTGGTTAGAGAGACTGACTGGGACTGTTCAAATCCCCACTCAGCCACATAGCTGGCTGACTAACCATGGGACAGTCAATCTTTTCCAGTTTCAGCTTCCTCACAGGGTTTTCTGAAGATAAAATTCAGAGTGGGAAGCTCCCTGGGATAAACATGTCATACAAAGACTGATAGCTAATATTATATTTGTAGGGAATTTTGCCCTATGCAAACATCACAAAATTTACCAAACAGGAATTGCTTACCAGTATTCCAAATGGGCTGTGTCCTAGGAAATAATTTAGTATTTAGTATACTAAATACTAGTATACTTTAGTATTTAGTATACTAAATACTTTAGTATTTCCCCACAAAATGCAAATATGCATATACAATAGAGCATTTTTGTGCATAAGTAGGCACAGAAAGCTCAAATCCAGGGGCATTTTATACTTAGTAAAATGGGTTTATTCTCAAGAAATCATAAGAAAAAAGTTTGAGAAGCAGTGTGTGGAATTAGGGCCCATACTTACAAACTTTAAAATTTCAGAGTATGGGAGAAAGGGAAGGTGGTAAAAACTGTTTCCACAAACTCACTGTATTAACTCTTGGCTTAAATTCACTTTTGGATCCAAGCCTTTGTTTTAGGGATGGGCATTTGGATATATCCAGTCTGAATATATATATCTAAAAATACCTTATTGGTATTTTCCAGATACATTTGGGTCTCCTGATGGTATCTGAGATTTTCTGAGATACTGGGAAATGGATCTGAAAAAATCCCATAAATATTTGGGATTAGCTGTGAATATTGGGAGCTAGCATTTGAGGGTTCCCAGAACTGTTTCTCCCCTTTTTGTGTATGTGTGAGTGTCTTTCTGGGCTTGGTATTGGCTTGCCATGTTGGTTTTGCTTTTACTGTCCTTTTAAATTGGCTTGTTGGTCTTGAGGCATTGCATTATTTGCATGAGTTGATTTGAGTTGAGTTTGCAGTGGATTCTTGGGTTTGATGTTGCCTTTGATTCTCAGGTTGTACAATGTTCCAGATTCTCTTGTTTTACATTTGTTAACCTTGCAACAGCATTGCTATTGAGTTTTGCTTGGACAATTTTCTGGTTTGACATTGGATTGGATTCCTGAGTTGTACATTTATTGTGTTAGGCTTGTCACATTGTCCTGGTTCTGCCTGGGTTCCCTGGTTCTTCATTGGTTCTTTGGGATTGTTGGTTCTGTCTGCTTTGGGAGGCTTTGGCCTTTGAAAGGCTTTTGACCAGGAGTTGTTTTGCATGCTCTTGTATCCAGGACTATTCTTTGCCCTGGTCTTGTATCCTCTTGGTTCAATTCACTTGAAATTTGTGGGCTATTTAAAGGACAGATACCAGCAGCTCTGCTGCAATTTTTGGTGCAGTTTGGTCAAAATCAGCCCCTCTAGTCCTCCAGAAAGATTCCTCATATGGTATAATGGAACTGAATATTATTGGCATCCTGAAAAAACAAAGAAACAAACAAAACCAGATCCAGATACCAAACCAGGATTTAGAACCCGGAAAACTAGGAATACCTATTATTGGCCCCTGTCACACGGGCAGGAAACTGCAGAGGAGAAGTGTGGCTGTTTGCCCCGGGGCAAACTAACATGCAGTAAAGCGATCAGACCTACTGTGGAGGTTCTGTGGAGGTACTGTGGAGGTTCCATGGCAAGGGAGAGGTGCCGATCACAACACACGCCTGCGCGCAATGAAGAAGCGCGCGGCGCGGCGAACTGGTTTTCTTTTTTTGTGTACACTACGAATGCGCATGCTCCGTTGGGTGCATGTGCGCATCCACGGAGACGTGGGGGAAAAAAACCCCCTTTTCCGCAAGGGGACATGGGCGGGCGCCGGATACCACCGGAAACGCGATCAGACGCCCGCCCTTGCCCCGCAGTTTCTGGAAACTAGTACCTCCAAGGTACTAGTTTTTTGCTGCGCTTTTTTGGCAGGAAGCCTCAGTTGTGCCACGGAAGCGCTACGCTTCCCAGATGTGCTGGTGAGATCGCGACCGGAAACTCCGCTTGTCTTCCGTATCTCTTGCATGGCTAATGTTGCGTGTGACCGCAGCCATTGTTTGGCTCCCTGATATCTGGATCTGAAAAATACCATTTTCTTAGTTGCACATCCCTACTTTGCTTCTAATGTTCTTCAATTACTATAAATCCTGTTGTAGCCATAAATACCCATCTGCTGTAATTAATTGCTATGCATCTATTGCTTCCAGAAGGATTTCTTTCTTTACAAAGATAAATTTGCACTTGTTGTGGATCTAAGTTGCCCTGTTAAATGTGAATTGACTAAAAATGTTCTCTCTGAATTTTCTTAGGAGTATTTAGCTCTGCTTACCTGTATTGAGCATGTACAGGTCATCAACGGGTTTTCCACACAATATACCACCATAGACATAGATGTTTTCTCCTACTACAGCTGAACTGTGCTTGAAAGTCTGGGGCGCAATACCTGTGGTTGTTACCTTCTGCCATGTTAAAGAACCTTAAGATAAGCAACCCACATAAATTAGTCTTATGTTTATCATGGGAAACAGATTTTCTCCCCTTTCCTAATTCTGCATCTGCAGAGAGTATGATTCAAACATGAGTAAAAGAAATACTATACAGCAGGTGTGTTTCTTTTATTTCAGCATGTCTCTGGCAAATTGCAGCTTTAAAAAAATGAATTTGGATCTTTTTCCCTATCACCATCATTTCTGATAATATTTATGCCAATTCCCCCAAGAATACAACCTCCATTTTGCAAATAACACTTATTTCTTTTTAATAAGAGACACAGGCATTGAACAGCTCTTTTAACTCAATTGTTCCAACAATCGTTACCATTGATTTAATAATGAGCTATGGCAATGAGGAGTTCTGGGATGATAATGGAATAATTTTAATGTGTTGCCTCTGGATCCATTTTGGCTACCCAGCTGCTTTTGGAGAACAGAAGAAATGCTTCCTTGTCATTCCTTATGCTGCCCTTTGCAAGTATTCAGCATGCTTTGGCAAAGAGGAGCCATGATATAGATCCTAATGAAGAAACATTTGAAGCACCTGATTGGCCCACTTGCCTATGAGTCCATCTGCTATTAGAGAGGATTCCAATTTGCTGCTTAGAAAAGCAGACGGAAGTCTTTCCCAGCCAGCTGATCTGGGCTGAGGAAGGGTTGCTGGAGTCCTTCACTGGAAGTAGCTCCACAGTCTGGGAGGAACTCCAACCTGCAGTTTCAGACAAGAGACCAGAGCTTTTCCTAGCTAGTGGAGCTGTCATGAGCATTAAAGCAATGGATATTTTCTTGGACTAGCACATCTGGTACAATTTACACTATAAAAGCAGTGTTGTTTGGCTTGTCTTTCAATATACCTATACTCAGTGAAATCAAAATTGGAAAACTATTATGAATTTCCCATCTGTTTTGCCACAAAAGCATCATATCACATCTTGCACTACCGTCAAACATACTTTAATAAAACATCTCACAGGATGCATGTAACACTAAAAATATGATACATAATATGTGCATATATACCATGCTGATATTCAAATACAAGAAAATAACATCAAATTTGTATGCTTTCACTGGCTGCTTTCTAAGATAATGAATTCTTCAGGGAGAAAGCCCATAGGCTAAGATCTGAATTAATCTTCTATAAACCACTACATACAATTTGGAAGTGCTGCATTTAAATGAACTCCTGAGGGCAAAGGAATTATCACTGCTTTGGCAATCAATACATGGAGTTCTGCCCACATTTTTTTCTCTTAATGAACTGCAGGGGCTTGTTGAAATTATGGCTTCCTGTGCTCCCAGTATGCCTGCTATCTTTTCCCCAGGATTAAGCCCTTAGAAAAAAGCCAGCTGTAGTCCTACACTTGTCCCTAAGGACTTCTGGGAGATCAGCCCAGCCTGAAACCCCTGCTGAAGTCTCAATTGGGAATTTAGTCTGGACAAATGGTGCTCTGAAATGTTGAAATGGCAACTATGCAGATGAGCCTCAGAGATTTATCTATTTATTTAAAATATTTATATTCCAGCTTTTTCTTTTTGTATTTTTGCATTTGTGTATGTGTGTGCCCATGCCTGGAAGTCATTGCAACCTCTGGCAACTCCTACTGGGGCAAATATGGTCACAGTCCGTAGACATGAAAAGATAGAGGCACAGGAACTGTGTAAAGTGCGCTCAGTGTTTCTATAATGATAGCAATAATGTTATAAATATGAAAATTACAAAAATGATACTAATACATTCAAATTGTAAATCCAGTTACATATGGTAGAAGATAACAATGATGGCGGGACGGTGATCTCCGGAATGTGATGCCGTTTTGACAAGCGTCTTCTTCTGACCAAGAATCTATACGCTTATACATGATATAATACATATGAACATTAGTACTTACATCTTAGGTAATTGTACAACAAAATTTAAAATAAACTTGGTACAAAACCTTACTAGATGATGTGTGGAAAATTGCACTTCAATAGAAAAGCTACCCGATTCACATGGAGTTCAGTAACAGTTTCTAGAAAAAACATAGCAAAGCAGTGAAACCAGACAGGCTAACTATGCATAATTATATAAAACCAAAGCTTATGCAAAAACAAAAATGTTCAAACCTACTTACCACCTACTTCATTGTACAAGTAATGGAGAAAATTTCTCTCAGACGAAATAATGCTTATGTGTTAACCAGCTGTTGGTGGTCCCTAACTTATACTGAGTTCACACCATCATGGGTTGCTCCAGAATCAACTTACACACAAACTGAACAATGGCTGGGTGTCCTAACATTGAAACACTAAGGAAAGAGAGTTATAGGAAACAACTCAGATCTAAAGATGCATTCAGACCATGTGGTCTGACTAAGCACCATATATCCACATGGTCTGAATGCATCTTTAGATCTGAGTTGTTGTACAATTACCTAAGATGTAAGTACTAATGTTCATATGTATTATATCATGTATAAGCTTATAGATTCTTGGTCAGAAGAAGACGCTTGTCAAAACGGCATCACATTCTGGAGACCACCGTCCCGCCGTCATTGTTCTCTTCTATCTTATGTAACTGGATCTAAAATTTGAATGTATTAGTATCATTTTTGTAATTTTCATATTTATAACATTATTGCTATCATTATAGAAACATTGAGCGCACTTTACACAGTTCCTGTGGCTCTATCTTTTCAACTCCTACTGGGGCACAGAGGATGTTCAGAGAAGTAGCTTTAGCCTGCCTCTGGCCTCCCAGCCCTTGTATTCTCTGGAGATCGCTCATCCAAATACTTGTCAGGGTTGGCTCTGCTTAGCTTCCAAGATATGACGAGATCAGGCTTGCCTGGAATATACATGTCAGGGCTATATTCCAGCTTTTTCTAAAGTGCACAAAGCAGTGTAAAACAAGATCCTTGAAAGCCTATCTCTAAACCTTCTGCATGTATGAAAATATATAGTAGATCTGGGGGAAATAATGTTTACTTCTCAGAATGTACACAGCACTCGTTTTCATTGTAAGATCTTGAAACTATAGCCAAAATTGCAGGTTGGAGTTCCTGCAAGCTAAACCCCAGCATGTTAATGCGAGTTCCCTTCTGGAACTAATCAGTGACATTTGAAATATGGTCCATAATGACCTGGCATTCAGCACTGAGTCAGCCTTTGATTTGGAATGTCCTCAGCAGGGAGTCTAGCCCAGGATTCAAATCACCTTCAGGAAGCAAAGGGAGCAAATATCTAAGAGGAGCTGTTAAAATGAGCTACATTCCTTCCTGTTTTCAGGATGCACTAGAAAGCAAGCTCCAGAGGTTCAGTGGTAATCAAATTAGTCCAATGGCATCAATCTTTATTTTGTTGAACTATTATGATATGTACAAGGACTTGCAGGAGGGCATCTCATTTCCCCCTCCCCCATAATTTCCTCTTTTCCTCCTCTGAAAGCTCCCATAGCCTCTCTTCCCTTTTCCTGCTTCCTTCTATCCTTCCCAGTCACCAGCCAACCTACCTTTCCCTGCTCCTCCCCATCTTCAGTTTTCCCTCCTTTATTCCCCCTGGCACCCTCTTCCTGGGGAAGCTCTGTGTGATTCCAGATGCTGGGCCTGGCTGGGCCCAATTGCAAGGTACCAGCTTCCAGCCCAGTTGTGTAGTGCTGGCCACTGGGCTAGGCCCAGCTGTACAATGGGGAACCATCTAGGACTTGCCGGGAGCAGCTCCCTGTTAGATCGCGCTAACAAAGGACTCGTAGAGTGATTCAGCAAGTGATTCAGCTTTATTGGAAGTAACGAACAAGCACTAAACTCCGTAAGAAACCAGAACAGAAAACAGTGGGAGCTTATGCTCCTTTTAAACATAACCGGGCTAATGTAGCCACGCCTATTTACATTTAACAACCAATGAGATTGCTCAGACAAGGTTGTGGGTCAGAGTGGGGTTCACTACAGCCTGGATCAGGCACAGACTCGACTGGGATTTCAGCCCCGCACACAGGGTTCTGCCCTGACTCGGGGACAGTACCGGGCCTTTCGGTACTCACCGCCTGCTCTGGGGGTGTCCACTCGACATCAGGGGATTCAGCCGTCGGAGAGTCAGCGCTGTCCCTAGCCCAACGTCTCCTTAACTGATCTATGTGGCGCCGCCATATTCGACCGTCAGCTAACTGCACCACATACATTCGAGTACCCACAGAGTCGGATATAACCCCAGGAAGCCATAAGTGCCCGTTTGCATAATTTCGTGCGAAAACCTTGTCCCCTTTTTCAAACATGCGCACCTTCGGTTGCGCCGTGGTACGCTCGGATTGCTCTTCAGTGAGGTCTGGGTGCATTCGGTTCAAACGGGTCGTGAGTCTCCGCCCCATTAACAATTCGGCCGGACTACGGCCTGTAGCACTACAGGGGGTGGTGTGCTGCAGCAAAAGAAAGGAGCCCAGCCTCTGGCTCCAGTCCCCTTCGTCCATTTTACCCAGGGCCTCTTTGGCCGTCCTGACCATCCGTTCGGCTTGGCCATTAGATGCCGGATGGAAAGGGGCCGAAGTCATTTGGCGTATGCCATTACTCGTGAGGAAGAGCCTAAATTCCTCAGACACAAATTGAGGCCCGTTGTCACTGACGATGACGTCAGGCAACCCGTGGGTGGCAAAAAGTCGGCGGAGCGCATGGATCACAGCAAGTGATGTGGTCGATTTCATATGCACGACCTCCAGCCATTTGGACATAGCGTCCACCACAATTAGGAACATTTGCCCTTGGAGAGGGCCAGCAAAATCTATATGCAATCTGGCCCAGGGTTTACCAGATGACTCCCAGCCTTGGGGTGTAGCTTGTGGGGGATCGGGTCTGACTTGCTGGCATTTGGGACACCCTCGTACCCATTCTTCGATCTCTTTGTCCAGCCCCGGCCACCAGACATACCCTCTGGCCAACGCTTTGGTGTGTACCATACCGGGGTGACCCTCGTGCAGCGACTCTAACACTCTCGTCCTGAGTTTGTCAGGAACCACCACCCTGTTCCCCCATAATACACAGCCCTTAGAAATGGATAGTTCATTTTGACGGCTTTTGTAAGGGCCGAACTCCGGTTCAACGCTTCCAACCGGCCACCCCCTCCAAACCCAGTTTAATACTCGGGACAGCACGCTATCCTTGGCCGTGTGTGCTGCAATGTCCCTGGATGATACCGGGGGTCGAGGAAGCTCCTCAATTGCCAAGACCTCACAGGCGGGGGCAGGGTCTGCGCCAATGTCCGGCACCGGGCACCGGCTGAGGGCATCCGCATGCCCAATCGCTTTCCCAGGCCGGTGCTCTAAGTCAAAATCATAAGCCTGCAAAAATATCGCCCATCTAAGCATGCGTGGGGACATGATGTTTGGCAATTGCTTATCGGGCGCAAAAATCCCCAGTAGCGGCTTGTGGTCAGTGACCAGCAAAAATCGTCTGCCAAAAATAAAATCATGGAACTTTTTGACAGCCGCTACCAACGCCAGACCCTCCTTGTCTATCTGGGCATAGTTCCGCTCTGCCGCAGATAGTGATCTAGAATAAAAAGCGATAGGCGCTTCGCTCCCATCAGGCATCAGATGGCTTAAAACTGCGCCTACTCCAAAAGGTGAAGCGTCAGCAGCTAACACCAGGAGCTTGTGTTCATCATAATGCGTGAGTACGGCATTAGATGTCAGCAGCTCCTTGACTCCCACAAAAGCCTTTTCCTCGGCCTGCCCCCACTTCCATTTTGCCTCCTTGTGCAAAAGCGCGTGCAAAGGGGCCGCCACTGATGCCTTATGCGGTAAAAACGCATGATAAAAATTCAGGAGTCCTAAAAAGGATTGGAGCTCCTTCTTACTCACCGGCCTGGGGGCGTTTTGGATTGCAGATACCTTCTCATCCGTGGGGTGGACTCCCTCTGCGTCAATGCGAAACCCCAGGAAGTCCACACTTTCCACCCCGAGCGTGCATTTTGAGCGCTTAACTCTGAGACCGGCATTTTGAAAACGCCTGAGGACCTCTTTAACCCGGTCCAGTAGTTCCTGTTCAGACCCGCCCGCAATCAGCACGTCGTCAAAATAGGGCACTGTGCCAGGTACCCCCCTTAGTAGACGTTCCATGAGGCCCTGAAAAATCCCAGGTGCTACGTTGACCCCGAATTGCAGCCTGTTCACTTTAAAAGCCCCTTGGTGGGTTACAATTGTTTGGGCCTCGGCAGCCTCCGGGGTGACAGGCAACTGCTGGTATGCCTGGGCCAGGTCAAATTTGGCGAAAATCTTGCCACCCCCCAGGGAAGCCAAAATGTGGCTTATTACCGGGACCGGGTACGAATGTTGCTGCAGCGCCTTGTTAATCGTACATTTGTAATCGGCGCATAGTCGTATGGACCCATCTGATTTGACAGGGGTTACGATCGGGGTCTCCCATTTGCTGTATGGTACTGGCTCTAAAACCCCTTGCTCAACTAGTTTGTCAATCTCTTTTTCCACCTTATGTTTGAGAGACACAGGTACTTTCCGATACTTCAACCTAATAGGTTTGACTGACGGATCTAAGTCAAACGCAACCGGGGGGCCCTTGTACCTCCCCAACCCTTCGGCAAATACATCAGGGAACAGGTCGTACAGCATGCCCCATTTATTTTCAGACATCCTGTTAATCCCAGAAATACCAATGCCCAATGGCTCAAACCAATCTAACCCTAGCAGGTTAACCCGGTCTCCCTCTGCAATCAGGAATGACAGTTTAACACATTTCCCCTTATACTCAACAGTAACAGAGTCCCGTCCGGCCAAGGGAATTCGGTTGCCCTGGAAGTCGGACACTCTGGTTCCCGCAGGCTGGAGCCGCCGCCGGCTTCGGTTCGGGAACAACTGGCGCCAGGACGCGGCAGAAATCACCGTCACGGACGATCCTGAGTCCACCTCCATTGTACAGGGTCGGCCGTCGAGGAGTGGAGTCACGGTGATCTTGCCCTGGCTGCTGGTGCGATTTACGGCCGATGCGCTCGACAAGGTCGCCGTCAACTGGCAGCTTGCTTCCGATGCTGAGGAACGGGTCTTGCCTTGGGTGCTGACTGGAGTGCCCCTCTGCGCTGACCGGTTGTTAGTTGAGGGATCCTTCTTTGCTGATCTGCAGACTCTGGCCAGATGACCACGCCGCCCACACGCTCTGCAGTCGACATCACGAGCCCAACAGGAGTCGCGCTGGTGTTTCCCGCCACAACCGGAGCAAGGCTTGACGTTGGTAGTCTTCGCTGGGGTCCGCTTGCCTCGAACCGCGTTGACGTCATCATCCGCGTCTTCGCCCTCGCTGTCTCGTTGAGCGTGTATACTGGGCTCTGCCACCCGCTGGCGGACCTCCTTCGTGGACTTCTCCGCTGCTTCCGCGGCCATGGCCTCTTCGTAGGCCACTGCCCAGGTCAGGGTGGTGCGGGCGAACAGCCTCTGTTGCAGCCTTTCATCTTTGAGACCGCAGACGAGACGGTCTCTGAGGGCTTCCTCCACGTTGTGGAAATTACATGGTCGTGCGGCTTTGCGAAGGGCCGCCACGAAATCTGCGATGGTCTCGCCTCCGGCCTGGTTCCGCTTGTAAAAAGCGTGCCGGCAGGCGATCTCCGACGGTTGTGGAGAATAGTGAGCCTTAAGCTTCTCCGTGATGTCAGCGTAGGTGACAGTCTTTATATCAGTTGGGGCCACCAACGACCTGGCTATGTCGAAGGTTCCCTTCCCGCAGGAACTCAGGAGGCATGCTCGTTTCTTCGCCTCATCGGTGATGTCGTGGGTCTCCAGATGGAACTCGAACCTGGACAGGTAGGAGTCCCAGTCTTCTGAGGAGGGTTCGAAGCACTCGAACTTCTGGCTTCCAGCCATCGTGGGAGACTTGGGCACCGGAGCTGGTGGCGCCTCCGCCGGATCGGCTGCTGTGCTCTGCTCGCTTTCTTCCGAGTCCGAAGTGTGGATGTCCGCAGGGCTACCTACCTGCTCTAACATCCCACCTTCGTCGCCAATTGTTAGATCGCGCTAACAAAGGACTCGTAGAGTGATTCAGCAAGTGATTCAGCTTTATTGGAAGTAACGAACAAGCACTAAACTCCGTAAGAAACCAGAACAGAAAACAGTGGGAGCTTATGCTCCTTTTAAACATAACCGGGCTAATGTAGCCACGCCTATTTACATTTAACAACCAATGAGATTGCTAGGATAAAGACCAATGGGAGTCTTTCCCTCCTAGGAAATGGTATCGTTCTGATTGGTCGCTGTTACGAAGCGACCAATAGGGAGTTCGCTCAGAGGAGCCCTGGTCTGGCTCGAAGCTTAACATAGGAGTCCTATGAGGTGATTCATGTAATTGTTTCAATACATTACACTCCCCTTCCCCTGTATCCCCCTTCCCACACTATTTTCTCTTTTCCTCCTTCTAGCAACCCCAATATAGTTACCTTTTAATGCTTTTTCTCTCCTTCCCACTCACCCTCCAATCTTTAATCCCCCCCCCCATCTTCAGCTACGTTTATTGACTTCATTTTATCATACCATTCTCCACAATGGGGACCAAAGCAACGTAGATTCTTGTCTCCTCCATTTTATCCTCACGACAATCATGTTAGATAGGTTTGGCTGAGAATATGCAATTGGCCCAAGGTCACACTGTGAGCTTCTGTGGCAGAATGGGAATTTGAACCTGGTGCTTCCTGAGCCTAATCTGAAATTCTAGCCACTATAACACACTGGATTTCATGGGGTGGCTGCTGTTGAACAATAGTGAACAGTTGTGCTTGTGTGAGTCAATTAAGTTAAATCTAGCAAGTTGCCCAGTAGTTGCTGTTGCACCTGTCCCCATGAGTGCCCTCTCAAAGGTCAAAGTAGGCCTGGAAAGGGCCCTGCAGCCCCCCTTGCCTTTTACGGACAGAAAGTGAGGCCTAAATGCTGGCAATACTGTTGTGGTTGCCTCACCACAGCCATGGAGAGCATTTGTTTTTAAAGCTACAGGTGCTGCTTATTTCAAGGGAGCTAACCCACCATTGTTTTAAAAAAATGATTTCAGGTTTTACTGCAAACCTGGAGCTTTTTCCAGATTTGTAGAAAGATCTGTCTTGTCAGTCCATGTCTCCAGTCTTGGGATTTAAGTACCTATAGATGGGGCCATGTTGAGAATTAGATATATTGACGTGGGTGCCTGCAAGGACTTACAGGGTAAATCTTATTTCCCTCTCCCCCACTATTTCCTCTTTCCACCGCTTCTTGGCCTTTTGACTAAGATCATGTATGTGTGTGTATTTCCTCTTTCACTTCCTTGAGAGCCTCTATATTTCTCCCTCTTTTCTCCCTCTTTCTCTCCTTCCCACCCACCAACCAACCTACCTTTATCTCCTCTTCATCCTCAGCTTTTTGCCCTTCTTTACACCTGGCACACTCTACTCAGGAAAACTATGGCCCTTTTATGGGGTTCGGCCAGGCTGGGCACCACCATCTGCATTACCTTGTGTGGGGCTTGGCTGAGTACCACTGTCTGCCTCACCTCATGCAGGCATTGGCTTCTGCCCTACCTTGTGCTGGGCTCAGCTGGGCACCACCCTCTGCCTTGCCTCACCCTGTGCAGGGCTGGGTGCCACCGTCTGCCTTGTACCACTCTCTGCTTTGTGTGAGGCTCAGGGAGGCCAGGCGCTGCTGTCTGTCTTGACTCATGCAGGGCTTAGCCAGGCTGGGTGCTGCCCTCTACCTCACCTCACACAGGGCTTGTTTGGGCCAGGCATCACTGTCTGCCTTACCTTGCCTTGCGTGGAGTTTGGCTAGGCCAGGCACTGCCAGCTGCCTCACCCCATGTGAGGTTTGGCCAGGCTGGGTGCCACTATCTGCCTTACCTTACATGGGGTGCAGCTGGGCACCATCTGCCTTGCTTCATGTGGGACTCAGCCAGTGCATTGTCTCATGTGGGGCTTGACCTGGGTGCCACTGTCTACATTGTCTTATGTGGGGTTTGGCTGGCTGAGTGCCAGTGTCTGGCTCACCTTGCACAGAGGTTAGCTGCATGCCAGTGTCTGCTTTGCCTCAAGAGGGCCCAGAGGACTGGGTTCTGTCTCCCCTGCCTCACTTCAGGCTGGCTGGGTGCAATCTCTCCCAACCCGTGTGGGGCTTGGGTGGGTTGGACTCAGTCCCCCCACCTTGTAAACCCTGATTAAGTGGAAAGGTAGCATAAAAATGTTTTACATATATAAAATAAATAATGTCAGAGGGCTAGCTGGCCTGCAGGGGGCAGGCCATCAACCCACCGGGAGGCATCCAGGTGCTCTTAATGGTCAGTCTTGGCCCTCCCTGTGAAATAAATTAGGCTCAGAATGTATAACTGGCTCAAGATCACCTAGCCAGTTTCCAGGGCAGAATGGGGATTTAAGATCCTAGTGTGAAACTCTAACCATTATACCACACAGGTTTTGTGTGGTGGGTGCTGTTCAACATTAGCAAGTAGCCAGGCTTAGGTGAGTCATGTAAGTAGTGTGGTATCAAATTTCCCAGTGGTTCTTCCTGGCCCTAGCACCAATGAGACCTCACTCAAAGGCCAAAATAGTCATGGAAAGGTCTCTGCTTTTTAGTGACAGAAACCAAGCCATCTGTGGTTGCCTAGCAATGGCCACTGAGGGAATCTATTTCTTAAAGCTAAAGTCATTCCTTTTATCATTTTGGGACTTTTTAACACCCCCCCATGTAATTTTTTAAATATTTATTTATATTTTATATTGGGGTGTTTTTCAGGTTTGTAGAAAGATCTGTCTTACACATTCACATGTCCAGTCTCCAGATAGAAGTATCCTCAAATTTGGCCAACATGGGTATTATAATATACAAGTGGGAATCCACAAGGACTTGAGGGGGGCATCTCATTTTCCCTTCCCATACTATTTCTTCTTTCCATTCCCTGAAAGCCCCATAGTCTCTCCCCTTTTCCTGCTTTCTTTTCTCCTAACTACTCAACAGGCTACCTATCTTTGTCCCTCTCTCTTCAGCTTTGTCTCCCCACTGGCAGCCTCTACCTAGGAAAACTATGGCCCAGTTGTGTGGTGCCAGCCACTGAGTCAGGCCCACTTGCATGGTAAGGAACCCTTAAGGATTTGTGTGGGGGGGTGTACATTACTTCCCCCTGTATTCTACTGCCCGCATTATTTCCCCTTTCCCTCCTTCTGGTAACCCCCATATCCTCTCCTTCTCACCTTCTCAGTGATTTCCCAACCTACTTTTCATCTGCCTCCCATCTGCAGCTATATTTATTATTTATGTACTTCATTTATACCCTGCCCTTCTCCACAGTGGGGACCAAAGTACTTTACATCATTCTTGTCCTCTCCTTTTTATGCTCAGAACAACCCTGTGAAGAAGTGAGCAGTGATTCATGAAAGCTCACACCTTGCCACATAATTTGTCAGTCTTTAAGGTGCTACTGCTACTGGACTCTTGCTGTTTCTACTGCTACAGACAGACTAACATGGCTACCCATCTTGATCTACCAACCCTGTGAGGTAGGCTAGGTTGAAAGTATGTGACTGGCACAATATCACCTAGTGAGCTTCCGTAGCAAACTTGTAATGTATTGAAATGATTACATGAATCACCTCATAGGACTCCCATGTTAAGCTTCGAGCCAGACCAGGGCTCCTCTGAGCGAACTTCCTATTGGTCGCTTCGTAACAGCGACCAATCAGAACGATACCATTCCCTAGGAGGGAAAGACTCCCATTGGTCTTTATTCTAGCAATCTCATTGGTTGATATTTGTAAATAGGCGTGGCTACATTAGCCCGGTTATGTTTAAAAGGAGCATAAGCTCCCACTGTTTTCTGTTCTGGTTTCTTACTGAGTTAGTGCTTGCTCGTTACTTCCAATAAAGCTGAATCACTTGCTGAATCACTGTACGAGTCCTTTGTTAGCGCGATCTAACAATTGGCGACGAAGGTGGGATGTTAGAGCAGGTAGGCAGCCCTGCGGACATCCACACTTCGGACTCGGAAGAAAGCGGGCAGAGCACAGCAGCCGATCCGGCGGAGGCGCCACCAGCTCCGGTGCCCAAGTCTCCCCCGATGGCTGGAAGCCAGAAGTTCGAGTGCTTCGAACCCTCCTCAGAAGACTGGGACTCCTACCTGTCCAGGTTCGAGTTCCATCTGGAGACCCACGACATCACCGATGAGGCGAAGAAACGGGCATGCCTCCTAAGTTCCTGCGGGAAGGGGACCTTCGACATAGCCAGGTCGTTGGTGGCCCCAACTGATATAAAGACTGTCACCTACGCTGACATCACGGAGAAGCTTAAGGCTCACTATTCTCCACAACCGTCGGAGATCGCCTGCCGGCACGCTTTTTACAAGCGGAACCAGGCCGGAGGCGAGACCATCGCAGATTTCGTGGCGGCCCTTCGCAAAGCCGCACGGCCATGTAATTTCCACAACGTGGAGGAAGCCCTCAGAGACCGTCTCGTCTGCGGTCTCAAAGATGAAAGGCTGCAACAGAGGCTGTTCGCCCGCACCACCCTGACCTGGGCAGTGGCCTACGAAGAGGCCGTGGCCGCGGAAGCAGCGGAGAAGTCCACGAAGGAGGTCCGCCAGCGGGTGGCAGAGCCCAGTATACACGCTCAACGAGACAGCGAGGGCGAAGACGCGGATGATGACGTCAACGCGGTTCGAGGCAAGCGGACCCCAGCGAAGACTACCAACGTCAAGCCTTGCTCCGGTTGTGGCGGGAAACACCAGCGCGACTCCTGTTGGGCTCGTGATGTCGACTGCAGAGCGTGTGGGCGGCGTGGTCATCTGGCCAGAGTCTGCAGATCAGCGAAGAAGGATCCCTCAACTAACAACCGGTCAGCGCAGAGGGGCACTCCAGTCAGCACCCAAGGCAAGACCCATTCCTCAGCATCGGAAGCAAGCTGCCAGTTGACGGCGACCTTGTCGAGCGCATCGGCCGTAAATCGCACCAGCAGCCAGGGCAAGATCACCGTGACTCCACTCCTCGACGGCCGACCCTGTACAATGGAGGTGGACTCAGGATCGTCCGTGACGGTGATTTCTGCCGCGTCCTGGCGCCAGTTGTTCCCGAACCGAAGCCGGCGGCGGCTCCAGCCTGCGGGAACCAGAGTGTCCGACTTCCAGGGCAACCGAATTCCCTTGGCCGGACGGGACTCTGTTACTGTTGAGTATAAGGGGAAATGTGTTAAACTGTCATTCCTGATTGCAGAGGGAGACCGGGTTAACCTGCTAGGGTTAGATTGGTTTGAGCCATTGGGCATCGGTATTTCTGGGATTAACAGGATGTCTGAAAATAAATGGGGCATGCTGTACGACCTGTTCCCTGATGTATTTGCCGAAGGGTTGGGAAGGTACAAGGGCCCCCCGGTTGCGTTTGACTTAGATCCGTCAGTCAAACCTATTAGGTTGAAGTATCGGAAAGTACCTGTGTCTCTCAAACATAAGGTGGAAAAAGAGATTGACAAACTAGTTGAGCAAGGGGTTTTAGAGCCAGTACCATACAGCAAATGGGAGACCCCGATCGTAACCCCTGTCAAATCAGATGGGTCCATACGACTATGCGCCGATTACAAATGTACGATTAACAAGGCGCTGCAGCAACATTCGTACCCGGTCCCGGTAATAAGCCACATTTTGGCTTCCCTGGGGGGTGGCAAGATTTTCGCCAAATTTGACCTGGCCCAGGCATACCAGCAGTTGCCTGTCACCCCGGAGGCTGCCGAGGCCCAAACAATTGTAACCCACCAAGGGGCTTTTAAAGTGAACAGGCTGCAATTCGGGGTCAACGTAGCACCTGGGATTTTTCAGGGCCTCATGGAACGTCTACTAAGGGGGGTACCTGGCACAGTGCCCTATTTTGACGACGTGCTGATTGCGGGCGGGTCTGAACAGGAACTACTGGACCGGGTTAAAGAGGTCCTCAGGCGTTTTCAAAATGCCGGTCTCAGAGTTAAGCGCTCAAAATGCACGCTCGGGGTGGAAAGTGTGGACTTCCTGGGGTTTCGCATTGACGCAGAGGGAGTCCACCCCACGGATGAGAAGGTATCTGCAATCCAAAACGCCCCCAGGCCGGTGAGTAAGAAGGAGCTCCAATCCTTTTTAGGACTCCTGAATTTTTATCATGCGTTTTTACCGCATAAGGCATCAGTGGCGGCCCCTTTGCACGCGCTTTTGCACAAGGAGGCAAAATGGAAGTGGGGGCAGGCCGAGGAAAAGGCTTTTGTGGGAGTCAAGGAGCTGCTGACATCTAATGCCGTACTCACGCATTATGATGAACACAAGCTCCTGGTGTTAGCTGCTGACGCTTCACCTTTTGGAGTAGGCGCAGTTTTAAGCCATCTGATGCCTGATGGGAGCGAAGCGCCTATCGCTTTTTATTCTAGATCACTATCTGCGGCAGAGCGGAACTATGCCCAGATAGACAAGGAGGGTCTGGCGTTGGTAGCGGCTGTCAAAAAGTTCCATGATTTTATTTTTGGCAGACGATTTTTGCTGGTCACTGACCACAAGCCGCTACTGGGGATTTTTGCGCCCGATAAGCAATTGCCAAACATCATGTCCCCACGCATGCTTAGATGGGCGATATTTTTGCAGGCTTATGATTTTGACTTAGAGCACCGGCCTGGGAAAGCGATTGGGCATGCGGATGCCCTCAGCCGGTGCCCGGTGCCGGACATTGGCGCAGACCCTGCCCCCGCCTGTGAGGTCTTGGCAATTGAGGAGCTTCCTCGACCCCCGGTATCATCCAGGGACATTGCAGCACACACGGCCAAGGATAGCGTGCTGTCCCGAGTATTAAACTGGGTTTGGAGGGGGTGGCCGGTTGGAAGCGTTGAACCGGAGTTCGGCCCTTACAAAAGCCGTCAAAATGAACTATCCATTTCTAAGGGCTGTGTATTATGGGGGAACAGGGTGGTGGTTCCTGACAAACTCAGGACGAGAGTGTTAGAGTCGCTGCACGAGGGTCACCCCGGTATGGTACACACCAAAGCGTTGGCCAGAGGGTATGTCTGGTGGCCGGGGCTGGACAAAGAGATCGAAGAATGGGTACGAGGGTGTCCCAAATGCCAGCAAGTCAGACCCGATCCCCCACAAGCTACACCCCAAGGCTGGGAGTCATCTGGTAAACCCTGGGCCAGATTGCATATAGATTTTGCTGGCCCTCTCCAAGGGCAAATGTTCCTAATTGTGGTGGACGCTATGTCCAAATGGCTGGAGGTCGTGCATATGAAATCGACCACATCACTTGCTGTGATCCATGCG
The DNA here is from genome assembly GCF_001447785.1 of Gekko japonicus. Lineage (NCBI taxonomy): Eukaryota > Metazoa > Chordata > Lepidosauria > Squamata > Gekkonidae > Gekko > Gekko japonicus. Next base: position 559,310 of record NW_015164667.1, on the reverse strand, counting down.
CTCCGCCGACTTTTTGCCACCCACGGGTTGCCTGACGTCATCGTCAGTGACAACGGGCCTCAATTTGTGTCTGAGGAATTTAGGCTCTTCCTCACGAGTAATGGCATACGCCAAATGACTTCGGCCCCTTTCCATCCGGCATCTAATGGCCAAGCCGAACGGATGGTCAGGACGGCCAAAGAGGCCCTGGGTAAAATGGACGAAGGGGACTGGAGCCAGAGGCTGGGCTCCTTTCTTTTGCTGCAGCACACCACCCCCTGTAGTGCTACAGGCCGTAGTCCGGCCGAATTGTTAATGGGGCGGAGACTCACGACCCGTTTGAACCGAATGCACCCAGACCTCACTGAAGAGCAATCCGAGCGTACCACGGCGCAACCGAAGGTGGTCAGGGCAGAAACCTGTGTGCGGGGCTGAAATCCCAGTCGAGTCTGTGCCTGATACAGGCTGTAGTGAACCCCACTCTGACCCACAACCTTGTCTGCCCATGGAGCCTGCACCGCTCCGCAGGTCCCAGCGTTCGCGGCAAATGCCGACTTATCTGAAGGACTATGAGTGTAAATACTGTTGGAATAACTGATGTACAAAGGTTGATTGCATGTATGTAAATAATAAAACAATTGGGATGATGGCTTAATTTAGGGGGGAGGAATTGTAATGTATTGAAATGATTACATGAATCACCTCATAGGACTCCCATGTTAAGCTTCGAGCCAGACCAGGGCTCCTCTGAGCGAACTTCCTATTGGTCGCTTCGTAACAGCGACCAATCAGAACGATACCATTCCCTAGGAGGGAAAGACTCCCATTGGTCTTTATTCTAGCAATCTCATTGGTTGATATTTGTAAATAGGCGTGGCTACATTAGCCCGGTTATGTTTAAAAGGAGCATAAGCTCCCACTGTTTTCTGTTCTGGTTTCTTACTGAGTTAGTGCTTGCTCGTTACTTCCAATAAAGCTGAATCACTTGCTGAATCACTGTACGAGTCCTTTGTTAGCGCGATCTAACAAAACTGGTGATTTGAACCTGGGTCTCCCAGATCCTACTCTGAAGCTCTAACTACTACATCACACTGGATTTCATTGGGTGGCTGCAGTTGAACAATAGCAACCAGCCAGGCCTAGTTGACTCCAGCAAGTTGGGTGGTATCAAGTCACTCAGTGGTTGTGGCCAGGCCTGCCCCTGATAAGTCCTTCCTCAAAGGCTAAAGCAACCCTGGAAAAATCCCTGCCCCTCCCATGACTTTTTACTCACAGAAACCAAGCTCAAAATGATTGTGGCTGTGATTTTTTTGCAAACCTGGGGTGTTTTTCAGGTTTGTAGAAGATCCATTTTGTCAGTTCACAGCTCTGATCTGATTTAAGTATCCTCAGATTTGGCCAACTTTGCTATTAGAATATGTGACAATGTGCAGAATTAGCTCTAATTTTTCATGAAGAGAAATAATAAATAATCTCACCAGAGGAAAATCTTAAATTTCAAACTAGAAATTAAATTTCCCATTAGATTATTTTGTTTATATGTTTAAAGCTTGTCATGTTAAGACAATCTCAGCTTTTAGCAAAGCTAGAAGAGCACTCTGCTCACCTACCTCCCCTCTACTGATGATACACCACAAGGACAAGTTTGCCATTTTTAGAAAAAGGGTGGGACCATCAGAAGACCTGGTTGTAAATGTTCACTGTTGACCCTAAACATTAATAAATTAAGATAATAAATGCCTTTTATGTAACATGAGCAGTACCCTACTATAATTGAAATAAGAGCCCTTTTGACTTGCCATTAACTAAATGAACTATAAATCCCCAGCAATCTCATTCCATGTTTTTACTCACCAAGATCAAAGGTGTAGACTCCTGGAAGGCACTGCTCAGCATTCTTACTTGCACAACCTCCAAATAAATATATCTTGCCTTTTACTACACTATAAAGCAAAGTTGAAACTTTGTAGTCAGTCATAAAATATCTCCCTCATAGTTAAAATTTTGTTAATAAAATATATGCAGTCCACTTTGTCTCCAAATAGATTTTACTAAGCTCTTTACCGTTCTGTATCTTGTATCTATAATTCAGACCAATTTTTACTTTTGACCAGCTGTTAACATTGGTGCAACGTCTTGCATTTAGATTTAGATTGCATTTAGATTAGGCTGTGGAAGGTCAGTAGTTCAGCAGTTCGAGACCCGAGTGTGCCGCATGATGGAGTGAGCTCCCGTCTCTAGTTCCAGCTCCTGCAAACCTAGCAGTTCGAAAGCAAGAAATTGCAAGTAGATAAATAGGTACCACTCCAGTGGGAGGGTAACAGCGTGCCGTGTGCCTTGGTGTTTAGTCATGCCAGCCACATGACCACGGAAATATCTTCGGACAGTGCTGGCTCTTTGGCTTTCAAACGGAGATGAGCACCGCAATCCTAGAGTCGGATTCGACTGGCTTTCGAGCAAGGGAACCTTTACCTTGCATTTAGACCTGGAAACTGGCTGACTCAGTGGCAGGATCCTTAACTGTACTAATGAAAACAGGTACAGAAATACCAATTCAGTAGGTTCCTGTTAGAAGAGAATATCACCCAACATTGTAATTGTTGCTGAATGAAGATGCTAGGTCTGATGATAAGATTCAATGGCAGATGAGAAGAGTAAGAATTAGAATAGGGAGCTGAGAGGTAAAGGAAATACTTGGGGGGATAAGATGGAATGGTGGAGAGTTAAATTAGGTGAGGTTCTTCTTTCTCAATGCATTTATGCATTGAAAGAAACAAGAAAATGTGGGATGGGCTTCATTATTATCCTAAGTTTTAATGCTTAGGTTGGAAGCCACAACACTGCTGCATGTGGCAGCTATCTTGGCATGCTGAGGCATTTATATGTCTAACAGCTTTCCATGTAGCAGAAATGAAAATCTACCCTGCATTTTCTGAGCCAATTTCTCTACTCTGGCTGGGGCCAGGGCTTTTTTATTATTATTTTTTATAAGAGGTGCTGGAACTCTCAAGAGGGAAATGAAGTTTTCAGTCTGTATACTAAAACTCAAGAACTTTTACAGATTTAAAAAAGAATTTTGTCAAAGAGGTTCTGGAACTCCATTCTGGCACATTCCCCCAGGAAAAAAACCCCTAGCTAAGCCTCTTTATTCACCAAAGCATAGCCATTTTAAAACGTTTTAGGCTTCTCTGTTTTCGTAAGAAGCACAAGCCTGCCTGTCCTCTCTCAGAAACAAGTGTATCTTCTTCACCATCTAGAGAGTGCCAGGAGGCCCCAGCTTATCACACTTCGAAGGTCAGTTGTTTGTTACAAGAGAACAATCAGCCCATGACACACCCTATGAGAACATAAAGTCCAGACAAGACCTAAAGGAGGGTCCATTCTGTCTTATCCATCAGAGACACTTGTAATCTGTAATCTGTACAGAACATGTAGTTATGCGTGTTCACGGTGACATGCCATGGCACTACGGGCAGTTGTTTTGAACACGGTAGAGTTCCAAAATTCAGCACATGGTCGACCTCTTCCCTTCTGGTGGAAATACGGCTGGCCAGACTATCTGATCCACGGACCCATAGCATGCTGTTGGGTATACCTTCTCTCTGTGTGCTGTTGGAGTCTGTTCCTTTGTTCTCTTGTGTTTGAGAGGTTTAGTGGGTTTTACTAAGTGCTTGCTATCTGTCTGTTGCTGAATAAACTGTGCCCATAAATTCACAGAAAGAAAATTCTCAATTAAAGCAGACAGGATTGTGGGGAGCTCTCTCAACAGTGCATGGTCCTGCTCCTCTCCAGAAGGGGTCCAATTGCCCACTCCTTGACAGAGGTAGCTGCTTAATCTGATTTCTGAGAGTATATTCCCCTCAGGAGCTTGTCAGCACAATCTTGGTGTGGGGTTAATTTGTAGAACTACTTGCTGCGGGCCATCTCTGCAAGGTAGGACAGCACCAAGAAATATGCAAACCAATTTTATTCCTGACGCATGTGGAGCACACCATTGTGATACCCAAAAGGATTGCAGTGGTATGAAAAGGAATTGTGCCATCTGCATAGTGTGCAGCTACACAGATGTCTCATCAGGCAGTGACATGTTGAGCCCTCATAGAGAGGCCTCCATGTGTAAAGCAACCTTAGCAAGCAGTGGGGCCTAGGAGTAGGAAGATGGGCAGCAAGGATGAAAGGAGTTCTTTTTAAACAATAGATTCAAGTCCAATGGCACCTTAGAGACCAACAAGACTCTCAAGAGTCAAAGCTCCCTTTGTCAGATCCCTAGGAGGGAGTTTGATTTTCCAAAGCTCATATGCCAAAAGTCTTGTTGGTCATGAAGATGCTACTGGACTCGAATCTCACTATTCTACTGCAGACTAACAGAGCTACCCTCTGAAACATTTTAAACACTGTAAGTCATTCTTTGCCTAATGGAAGCAATGGAAAATATAGTGAAACAAACCGGCTAGAAATCTAAATTCACACATGCCTTTAAAGAAGGGGAGGGGGGGATCACTGTTGTTTGACTGCTGATAATTTATTGGCAGAAGGGGCGTGAAATGCCCCATGTGGCTTTGACAGCTGTCTGCTCACAAACATTTCTGGAACTCTC
>NW_015164667.1:535275-554688 GCF_001447785.1 Gekko japonicus | reverse complement strand
GGTTTTCAAACACAAAAGAACTAAACCCACCCCAAACCCTTCTTTTTCATTAAATAAAAATAAGAATTATCCAAAGTCAGTGTATCTGAAAGTTAAAAGATTTCCAAGACTTCAAGAAAATAGTTTCTTACAAAACAAAATTAAAAATGTGAACAAGCAAAATAAATATATTGCAGAGCTAACTTTGGTGTAGTGCCAGTTTGGTGTAGTGGTTAAGTGCGCGGACTCTAATCTGGGAGAACCGGGTTTGATTCCCCACTCCTCCACTTGCACCTGGCTGGACGTCCTTGGGCAAGCCGTAGTTCTGATAAGAGCTGTTCTTGAAAAAGATCAGTTTCTGTCAGAGCTTTCTCAGCCCCACCTACCTCACAGGGTGTCTGTTGTGGGGAGGAGAAGGGAAAGGAGTTTGTAAGCCGCTCTGAGACACCTTTGGGTAGTGAAGGGCGAGGTATGAAATCTCTTCTTCTTCTTCTCTTATTTTATATAATGACTGGGAAAGTGCTTGATTATTCTTCTTTGGACAAAGGAAATTCTTTAGACCAGGCCAATTACTTCATTTAAATATTAATCAATTTGAAGAAACAAATGATTGGACTATTAAAATATATCAGCGGTGATTATTTATAAAAACATGATTAATTAGGAGTCAGTTTAGGAAAAGTGCATGTGTGCTAATGGTCATTATTTTTTATAGCTCCTAACATGCTGCCAAGTACTGTTAGTTTCTGTGCCAAAGAAAAAGCTTGTAGGATCTGACATAAGGGTCACAGCACTAGTGGCAAGATCTGGCACCATGCAGTTCCTTGTCCACTGCTGTAGTACTCAATCAATCAATCAATCAGTCAATCAATAGGTTTATTGTATTAAGCCACTGGCCATTACAAAATACAGAATACAGCAAAGTGATCATAGAAAAGTTAAAAAGCACCATTAGTATCCGGGTTAAAATTAAATCAAGCACATGCGCAGGGGATGCTCTTTTACTTTTTTGGCGATTTAATTATCCCCCCCCCTATTTTTTTACAGTTTTCAGATTTTTCTGCACACCTGGGCATTGCCCCACGTCCGCAGGAAAATCTCCCAGCCCCCAGGTGCCCCTGATGTGCGGATTTAGATATCTGCACGCAGAAGGCGCCTTGGGAATTAGATATATAGATGTAGCTCTCGAAGGAGCAGTAATAACCACCTCTCAACATTCATTTTAGCGAACTTTGATGAAAGGTGGTCCCTATTTATAGAATCAAATGCGGCAGCCATATCAACATATGCTACATAAAGTGCCTTTGTTGGTCCATTTAAACCCGAATGCGCCAGTTGGTAAAGGGTTTGGCAGTGACAGATTGTTCGAAGGCCCTTCCAAAAACCTGCTTGAGCAGGATGGAGAATTTGTTCCTCTGCCATCCAGTCTTCCAGTTTTAGCAGCAAGTATTTACTGTATAGTTTTGCCGCTATATCTAGTCAGCTTATTGGTCTATAATTGTGTGGGTCCGCAATGTCCCTTTTTTATGTATGGGCACCATAATGCTCAGTTTCCAACCAGAGGGAATCACTCCAGACCCATTAATCTGTGTGAAGGCTCTAGCCAGCAAGGGGGACCACCACTCAGGGAAAACTTTGTACAGTTCAGGTGGTAACATATCTTTCCCTGGGGATTTTCCTGTGGATAGTGTGGCTATTAGACCTGTAATTTCAAAATCTGAGACTGATGACCATTCCGGTAGGCCTGTAAAGTCTGAGGATGCCACCTGGGGTTGGGGGGTTTTTTTGGCTCTCTGGCTGAGAACAATTTGGCCCAAACACATTACTGAAGTAAGTGAATCATACATGGCCTGGAATATGTGCATCAATCTGGTATTCTCTCAGGTCCTGAACTGTCATTTTATCACACTCTGGGGGGGTCAAGTTCTAGCCCTAAGGTCCTCCAAGGTTCCCTGTAAAAACCCATAATGCCCTTCTTTTAAAATTAAAGCTGATATCTATTTTAAAAATGGTTAGACATAACAAAGCACAGCAAAAAATAGAAACCCAATTTCAACCATAAGCACTTCTTTGCCAAGAACTATAATTTTATGAAGAAATTAAATATATTAATGTCTATCAGTCCAGTGTAAATGCATTAACAACAAAAGCAAACATCCTGAATTTTATTTTGGATCACACTCAAGTTTACAACATTTATCTTGAGTCCAACTCAACTTTTGACTCTAAGAAGCTTTAGGGTTGCCAAGCCTGGCCTGGCTACCAGCAGGAGACCACAGGAAGGGGACAGGGAGGGGGACACTGCTGGCTAATGGCAAAATATCGCTTCCTGGAAAAATTGAAAATGATGGTATGCCTTTCTAGGAATTGGTGTGTACAGAAAAAGTCTTTTCTGAATTCTTCCTGCCTGGGCCAGATGGCCTTAGTCGGTGACACTGCCGTGTGATTTTTGTCAACTGTGCAGATGGCCTGCCAGATGGCCAGGCCTCATATCCATATACAAGACACTTTGACACCTTTGCTGGGGTAGAGACATGCAGGCACCTTCCCAGGCATGGGGAGAGCTATGCCTAGTACATTAGCACATCAAAAGCATTCCCTGACATGACACATAGACACTTGAAGAGGCTGGAGTTGGAGTAACTGAACTGCAGACAGGATGCCCAACTCCTAGCCAATCAAAATATACCTTGCCTAGCAACGCATGGTAACCAGAGATTGGACACACCTCCCTACTCTCTCACTATAGGGTAATGGCCATACCTGGTGGTGACGGAAGGGGTATAATTGCAATAATCCATATGGGAAAATAGGAGTTCCCCTCTGGAAACAAAAAGTTCTTTTGGACTGGCTGTGTGTTTGTCAACTGTGCTGTTAACATGGAGTGAGCCTACTAGGCAGCCAAGCTGGACTTAGCTGCCCACAGCAACATGGCGTTCCTTTTCAAGATTCCCTGGTGAGACCTTGGACTATTTGCACACTGAATCATCTGATACCTCTAAAAGCCTGATAACTATGGAATACCTCTATTGTGTAGTTAGGGCTGAACAAGCTATAGATATCATTTGTTTTCTTATCTTTTGCAAGTCTCATGTTATATGCATGCTTTTGCACTGAATAAAGATAATATATAATCAATATTATCTGGACTTGTTTCCTCTGTTGCTACCTGATTTCTAAGCCAGAATCTTGTGTCTAAGCCATTCGCCTAAGGAGGCTACCACTGTGTTAATTAATTGTTTGCAGCCCTGGTACAGAGCTGGTAAAGTTGGTAAGTCCTATAAATCAGGCAGGAGTTGGGATCTCTGCTCCTGATCTTTGGTGGGGACCTTATGTGAGAGATCCTGGTGGCAGTGACTACTGGTAAAGCCTGGAGAGTGTACAGACATTCTCCTGGGGTTTGTTTAATTGTTGCTGAATGCTTGGTTTAACTCCCATCCCTGGACTGGGGTGAGAGAGAAACCTTGACATGGTGGAAACTGTAATGTAAACCACCGCTTTTAGCAATTCCTAGAGACAACTCACATCACTTCCAGGGAGTTGGCAACTCTAAGAATAAATAAGATTTTCTGGGTGGGGTGGAACATTTAAATTATAACCAATATTGTGAGGATAGCTGAAAAATTCATTCTTTTAGAACTTTCTGTTTCCCCCCTTGTATATTTTTTATTCAGTACAGTCAACATGGTTCCATATGGGCAAATGACTATTGAAAGGAAGTGGAAGCAGTAGGATAAATCACAGGCAATGTAAAACAAGCATGCAAAGACCCCAAGTGCTTAACATATGGGATCAGTTAAATATACACACCGGAGGCAGCTCAATCATACAATGCCTGCTGCCTAGAAGGACACATAGCCACTGCTCTTCTTCTTGTGATTCTAGAAGATTATTTGGTTCGATTTTACTTCTGAGCCATCAAAGGTGAATATTAAAACACAAGGCATGATCTGATGTATGCTTACCTAGAACTAGATTTCATAGAGTTCAATTAAAATTACTCCCAGGGAAGTTATCCATAGGACTACAATGTAATTTTAAATAACTGAGGTTCATATACTAGAGTCTATCTAATAGAAGATTTACTTGATGAAGGCTGGAAGAACGTTGGTGCAAGAGGTGGCCTAATAAAATAGACATGTGATAGTATCAAAAAGGATCCACTAGAGAGGTGTGGGAAAAGCATGCCAAAGAACACCAAACTATGTTGAAACAAGAGAGCGATGAAACAGCCAGTTGAAAGTTACCAGAAAACTGAGAACAGGAAATCACTTCATGGGGCAATGGGCAAGTAAGGAGCAAACAAGCTGCAAAAAATAAGGGTGATTTCCCACAAGCGCTGCTCTGCGCTCACTCTTCTCTCTGCCCCAATGGTACGTGTCAATTTCACACAAGCTGCTGCGTGGCTGCATTTTGTCCTGCAGCTTTGCGTGATTTTCCCCTTGTCTACTCAATCCTGTTTTTTGAGGATTGAGTAGACGCGGGGGAAATCGCACGAAGCTGCGGGGCAAAATGGGGGCAAAGAGAAGCGTGAGCATGGAAATCACCCTAAGTCTCAAAAGCAACATAGAAACAAGAATGGTTGAGGGAGGTGTCACATACCTGATCAACCCTCTGGCTCCCCAACTCTGAGTCTGAGGCCTGTGAGAGGGTACACAGTGCCCCCTGCTGACAAGAATCTGCTGACTTGAGCAGGTTCTCTACAGGAGGAAACTGGGAACACTTTACAGCTGAATAAGACTTGGAATGAGCACTTACTCCTCTCTTTCTCCAGATTATTTAAAGTCATGGAATCAGAGGTACAAAGTGAAAGAAAAGGGGCCTTGTGTAAAGTGGGGGACTCAAATTGGTAGGGGTTGCCCTGGGCAGGGAAGGTGACAGGTGTCCCTTGTATGGTACCTTCATTGCTTCCCAGCTTCCCTGGCTCCAAGGGGCTGCAGAAATGTTCTGCAGCTCCTTGGGAGCTGGGAGGGACATGAGTGTAGAGGGAGCACATACTGCCTCCCTGCTTCTGCCAATGCTGTTGCTGCCCAGTTGTAACAGGTTACAGCCACCATGCACTGCTGCTACACAGGAGGAGGTCCAGTGTCTGTCCCACTTGTTCCCTTGCTTCTTGGTCATAAGATAGGTCACTGTAGAGCCAAGCAGCAATGGCATAAGTAGGGTGGGGGCATGCCTCCTTCTGTGCCATGCTTCTGCCATTTGGGGCAGCCAAATGAGTTGAGCTGGCCATGTTTTCTATTATTTCAGATAACAGCCAAAATATGCTTTGGCAGTTCTGTTAAATAGTGGGTTTAACACGACAGAGAAAAAAGCATAGTGATTTCAGCATGCAGCAGTTTGTTGCATCTCAACAGGAATGCTTTACATGGGGCAACTCCCCTAACTATATACACCTAAGCCACTCCCAGCCCCCATGCAATTGGTGAGTTCAAATGGCCTCCAGGCTCCAGATTGGCTGGCTGTTCTCAGGGGCCAATCTGCAGGGACGTTCCACGATCCTGCCTGCCTTTGTTCTGGGGCCTCAAGCTACAATTAGGTGGCCTGCCCAGACAAGCTCAGACATACCTCTCCACATTCCCTGTAGGTGGCCTGCCAGACAAGTCCAGGCATGCCACCAGCAGCAGTTAAGCCAGAGTGAAAGGTTGCTCATGTCCAGACATAACAAGTTCATAATGTCCTAGGGGCAAACAAACTCCCTCCTCCTCTTTGTGGTGTGTGATAGCCAATATTTAATGTAGGGTTGCCACCACTACCCCGTGGAAGCGGGGGTCCTTTGCCACCAGGCCCTCCCTGCTGCTGATCAGCTGGCCAGCAGGGGGACTTACCTGGAGAAAGGGCCAAGGCAATGGCAACATCACTTCTGGTGCACACATGAAGTGACATCACTATGCTGGTGACGTCTGGGCAACACTCTGGTATTTGGGCAGAAACTATATTATCAGCCATTTTTGCCAGCGTTTTTGCCCAAATACCAGAGCATCATCATGATATTGCAGTGTGATGACATCACTTCCAGTGCATGGGCCTCTGTTCCACTCCTGGTAAGTCCCCCCATCCCTGCTGGTTGTCAGGAGGAGCCTGGCAACCCTAACTTGATGATACGTCCAAGTAAGACCAGTTACAACTACCATTAGTCACAGGTCACCCTGAATAAGAAACCTACATCAAACCATGGCTTCTGAGTCTTGTTTAGAGCAAACACTGTATGTTTAATTTGGACATCATGACAAACTATAGTTACAAGGAACCAGGAGGCTGAGAAAGAATTAAGCATAAATGAAGGGAGACTTTGCAGGACATGATCCTGCAGCATATTTCCAGCTGCTGAACCATGTATCTGAACAGGGTCATTCTGTAGTACACTCAGAACTTTATAATCGACGTATGTGAAGTATAACTTGAGAATTTTCTGAATACATAAATAAAACTAGGACATTTAGTGCGCAAACTAAAAATTAATTACCACACAGGATTTATTCTGACTCTCACAAAGTTTATCCTGAAAAGAGGAACAAGCAAGGCTAGCTTTCTGAAAAGATTGCATTTTAACAAATTAAACAAGAACCCCTGAAACTGCACAGTTAAAACAAGTACCTACTTCCAGGGGTCATTTCCTGTGGGAGTGCACAGGAGCAGAGCTCCAGCAGTAAGGAGCCCAGGGGGCAGGCACATGGAACAAGCCCTGCCCCCTGCTCCCAGCAGCCCTCAGTCGGGCCACGAAGAGCAAGAAGCAGCCAGGTAATTTGCAGAGCCCCACCCCCCCCAGCCTGCCTTCAGGTACAAGTTTCCCTCCTCTGTGAGGACAGATCTGCACATTCCCCCACCCCCCAATAGCTAGCAATCCAAAACAGTCCAGTGGAGCCTGAGCAGTGAGCGTTGCCTTCTGACACACTTCCGGTGATGTCAGGGGGTGTGGCATATGCAAATAATTTATACTAATGAGTTATGCTAATGAGGTGTGCTAATGAGCTCCTGCACCTCTTTTTCTACAAAATGACCCCTGTCTACTTCATATCATTTCATGTTTTCCCACTTGTGCCATCAATAGCCAAGGGCAGGGTAAAGCAGAATGCCGTGATGTCACAATGTGAACTAAGTTCAACTAGATGTTACAGAGGAAGGGGAAACAGAAAAGTGCCCAAGAAACATGCTTGATATATTTATCTTTGCTTAAAATTTCATATTCTTATTTTTATAATTTTAGAACAAAAAGCAAATACTATATTTTATTGTGATTATTCATTTTTGATTATCTGTGAATGTGAATATAACAGCTTTGTTTTCGTCTTCATAACTGCTGAACATATTCCTCTATTATTAGTTTTTTTCTCAGGTTTGCTTACAATTTTCACAGAAAGAAATTATGCTATAATTTTGATTTTTTTAAAATGAGTTGACAGTCAGTAAGAGACAATGAGTAATGATCCCAACGAGATACACATTTACTTGGAACTAAATCCGATAATTTCACACTATTACTATATAAGCATACTTTGGCTGCATTGGATAATGCAGTATCATTTTGCTACAGCAGTTATTCACACCTGTATTTTTTTAATGCATAGAAGATAATACAGTTGCAAATTATTGCTGTGGTGCAACAATAGAACAATATACAACAACACCCATGCAACTTTATGTAGGATACAGGGCTTGGACAGAATTTCTTATCTCATTATTGCAGTGAACAACATTTAAAATAAGAGAAATGACCTAGAGATCAATTTTGCTGAATTGCATGCTTACCAAAGTGTGTGCCCTTGTCTTGGACAAGGAATGTGTCCATCCTGTGGTATCTTTTCCCAAGTCAAATCAGTGGAAGTAACTGTAATGTAAGATTATCAGTAACTATGTATTATCTTTCTATAAATAAATACACATAAAGTACTGATCTAAAAATGCCATTTTAACTCCACAAACAGTTATGTTTACTTGTGATCATCTTGCATTGTTCTCACCATTATTGTTTCCCCAAGTCTACTAATTTCATTTTAAAGAGACAATTTTTTCATATTACTGTAGTACCTAAAAAACTCCACAGTTCCTATGAACATAAGGGAACATGCTAATTGTGATATCTACTTTGAGTGACCTTCAAACAGGGAAAACAAATATCTATTCATAACATGTTCGGGAAGTATCCATAGTTTAATGGTAGATCACATGTTACCTACCTACAATCTCTAGCATATATCAATAAAGGATTGACACAGCAAAGATGGGAAAAACCTTTCTCTAAGAGACCTTGGAGAGTTTCTGCTCCAGGATGAGACAATAGTGGATTTAAAAAAAAAAACAATGCTTTATTTTTGTGTACAGCAGTGAGTTCAGAACACACCTCCTTTACTTTTAAAAACACAGAGTGTTTTTAGGAAATGGATAGAAAATAAAACTGCCAATATTATAGTGCCCCTGTATAGATTCATAGTGGCTTCATTTGGGGTACTGTTTGCAGGTTTGTGGCCATCTCTCAAAAAGGACATTGCAGAGCTAGAAAAAGTACAGGTAGAGGGAGCAGATAGAGACTATTCCTCGCCTCCCAAAATATTAGAATTCAAGGGTAAAAAGGTAAAGGTAAAGGTTCCCTGGCTCGAAAGCCAGTCGAGTCCGACTCTAGGGTTGCGGTGCTCATCTCCGTTTCAAAGCCGAAGAGCCAGCGCTGTCCGAAGACGTTTCCGTGGTCATGTGGCCGGCATGACTAATCACCAAGGCGCACGGAACGCTGTTACCTTCCCACCGAAGTGGTCCCTATTTATCTACTTGCAATTTCTTGCTTTCGAACTGCTAGGTTGGCAGGAGCTGGAACTAGAGACAGGAGCTCACCCTGTCTTGCGGCACCCGGGTCTTGAACCGCTGAACTACTGACCTTCCACAGCCTGCAGTTCAGCGTCTTAACCACTTGAGCCACCGCAGCTCCATTTCTCCTATTTGCTAGGAGTTAGGGGAAATAATTTCTTTAAAGGCCAAATGATTCCCTCTTTTCCAAGCTCTATCTGTTAGAAATAAATATCACTTCAAGGCTTTTTGCTAGGAAAGCAAGCAGTTTATTTAAGAATGATTCATTCTGATACCAGCTCACTGAAGTGCCTGGTAAGCTGGCATGTTTTTCCTGACACAGAGTCCATCTTTTATAGAGGAATGTAAACAAGGCAATCAAGCTCTGATAGCTCAAGGAGCCTTTATTCTGGTGTTAGACATAACTTTTTCCTCACAGAACACTTTGAAGGACATAATCTTTAGATGAGATACCCATCTTTCCATTGTGTGATCACTTCCTGGAAGCCTAAAGGTTATAAGGTTAATTTGGGGTAAGGGTTGGACGAAAGGTCAGAAACATCATAAAATGTAGGAAACCAATACAGGAAATTGGCTTGGCTATAAAAAAACTAGTTATCAATGTAATTAATCTATCTCATGGTCAGCAACTAAAATAAGGAGAGGATATTGGATATTTACCTCAGCTAGCTAATAATGAACTACAGCACTAGGCCTTTTCTGTTGTCCAGCATGCAGCCATTTTAGAATCCCCTGTGCTTCTTTGCTTTTCTATGAAGCAAATGTTCTCTCAGAAACAAGTAGGGTTGCCAGTCACCAGGTCCTGATGGGGGTTCCCCTGGTTTTTGGAGGTTCTGCCTGCTGCTGGCTAGCTAGCTGGAGGGAAAACCCTGCCCCCAAACAGCCACATCCTCGTGTGATGTCCCTGATGCAGTGACATCATCATGTTGGCGATGTTGTGGGGGACCATCTGGTTTGAGGGCAAAGCTCTATGGTAAATTTGCCCTCAAACCATAGTTTTGCCCTCAAACCAGAGTGTTGCCGCGCGACATCACTGAGTGATGACGTCACTTCTGGGTGATGTCATCATGTTGGGGATGTTGCCACTCCCCACCCCCTCCAGGAAATGCCCCCCAAATCCCCCCACTGGTGACAAGTTTGGACCTGGCAACCCTAGAGACAAGGGTATCTTTTTGTCCTGGCTGGAGACAGCAGAGAGGACCAACTTATTTGTCTTGAAGATCTGTTTTCAGAAAGAACAAGCACTTCAGAGACACACCCACATACAGTTTCTGAAATCCAGATAAGGCCTGAAGGAGGGTTCACTCTGTCTTATCACATCAGAGGCACTTGCAACATGTACAGAACATGTAATTGTGTGTGTTCATTCTTAAACTATGGTCACTATGGTACCATCAGCCGTTGTTTTGAACAGGGTGTAAGTCGAGATCCCACCATTTGCAAAGGATGGCCTCCTTTGTGCAGCAGTCCACTTTTGCCCACAGCAACTGAGTGCTCTGTCAGGTAATTATCTTGACTCCATGTGTGTCTGTTGCTTTGTTCTCTAGCCTAACCTGGGGAGTCAGTGGTTTTTTTTTTGCTAATTTCTTGTTGACTGTTTGTTGCTGAATAAACTCTCCTCTGGATGACAGCTTGTTTCTGTGAAACTCTGGGAAATGGGAGAGAATGCTGAGATCGCTCTCAACAGAGCTGATCCCATTCTTCTTGGTGAAGGGTCTGACCCACCCTTCCACGACAGGCTACAGCTGTGGCATTAGATCACCGGGAGCATATTCCCCACATGAGCCTAGCAGCTCAATTTTGGTCTGGTGTTAATCTGTGAAGCTACTTACTGCAGAGCACCCCTGAAAGGTAGCATAGGACCTAACAACACCAACCCAATTTCCATACCTAACACACTCAAAGAAGTTAATGGACAATAAATTTAGGAGAAATACTGAATGAGTGATTAAAATGTAAAATTCAGTGCCAGAGGATGTACTGATATCCACAAGTATAGAGGCCTTTAAAAGAGGAGAAGATAAATTCATGAAGGATAGGCCCATTAGTGGCTACTAACCATAGTGACTAAAGGAAACCTCCACAATCAAAGGTAGTAAACCTCTAAATGCCAGTGCTAGGAGGCAACATCATGGGAAGACCTTGGCCTCTATGCCCTGTTGATGGCCTCCAAAGTAACTACTTGGCCACTGTGTGAGACAGCATGTTAGACTTGAGCAGTATATCATAAGCCTGAGATGTAACTTAAAGGCAAACATCTGCATAGAGGTATACCTGAAAGAAGCAGGCTGAAGTGTACATACCGAGCTCAAAATAGATATTTTACTAATCGTGCAACGCTTGTGAACAAGTGACTATATAAAGTATCCAACCATTCTTACTATGCTACCCATGCATAAATACCATTTTAGGACAATTCATATCTCAAAATATTATCATAAAGCTATATTTTGTACAGCTATTCAGAGCAGGACAGGAAAAAAAAAAACCTAACCTTAAAAATCTAGTCTTGTTCTCTGTATTGTTTCTATACATTTCCCCAATTTTATAGTGATAAGCCTTTTTCTGCATTACAAATGACTGCCCTATTATAGTGAAATATGTGCAATTCCAGAGGGAGAAATAAATCCATGCCTGCTAGAAAAAAGATTAATAGTATCTCACTTGTCAGCATGTAGAAGTCATTGAAATAAGTTGGTTGATCACCCTGGGAGAGAAAGAAAGATAGATTGAAGTTGATATTTTTATTTACAGGGCATCAATATTGTCATCTAGACAGGGAAAGCTTTAAAATTAAATTCAGGTTTAAGTTATCTCAAGTGAATACAGCCAGAAATAATAGATAAACAGTTACCCAAAGAGAAGCCGACATGACACTTAGGTTCGCGTTAGCAGACAATGATTGGAATGCAGTAATTCTTTAGTAAATACTTGTATACAATGAAAATTAGTTGCAGAATTGAGAAGACTTAAAACAAAAAGCAAGCTTGCAGAAAACACACCACTTACCTGGCAATCCTAAGCAGAGTTACATCCTTCTAAGGCCATTGATTTCAGTGGGTTTGGAGGGTGGGCTTTAGGTGGCACTGTGTAGTATGCCACCACTTCAGCAAAAAGTTAAATGGTAATTAAATTAACAAGGGATAATAAACCCAAACCCAATTGGTAGTACTTACAGGAGTATTATAAAAGGAGCAGCCTCCAAACATAAGAGCCATATTTCCTGCAATTGTCAATGCATGTCCATGTCTAAAAAGAAACACAGAGCATAGAGCAACTTTGGTTGCTGCAGTAACAAGAAATCTTTCCCTCACATTCACTGCTGTACACAGAAATAAAGGAGAACTACTCTGTTCCTAAGCAGCACCATAATGCAGTTTTACATTGGACAGCACTGGGTATAACAAGTGTGACCCTGAAGCTGCCTAACTTGAGGTAATTGTAAAGAACATTTATTAGTATTTCTAATACTCAGACTGTAAAGATTTTTTTAATTAATAAAAGGACATTATTTATCACACGCTGTGCAATTGCCTCAACTTCTTCACCTTTTGCCTTGCAAAATCTTATAATCTGAATTACAAGGGAAAAGATGTATTGATTAAGCAGCAGGTGCATGGATATATGGCTAGCTAGCAGAAATAGGCACAAACATGCCCATCTTAAAAACAAAGAAGTTTCTTTATGGATGATTTTAAACCACAGTAATGTTATCAGTGATAAATGCTGGCATGATCTCTCTCTCTCTGATGCTGCATAGCGTTGCCAGCTCCAGGTTGGGAAATACCTGGATATTTTGGGGATGGAGCCTGGGAAGGCTGGGGTTTGGGGAGGGACCTCAGAAGGGTACGATGCCATAGAGTCCACCCTCCAATGCACCCATTTTCTCCAGGAGAATTGTTCTTGGTCATCTGGAGATCAAATGTAATAGCAGCTAATCTCCAGGCACCACCTGGAGACTGGCAACCCTAGGCCACATGAAGTGCTCTTTCTGAAAAAGTTTCACAGTCTTGAATTATAGTAACAATATATCTTTTCTTCAGATTATGTCTGCTTGGCAAGGAGAGAATCACTACTAAAATCCTTATTCCAGTAAAACAAAACATTTTCCTGTAAATAGATCCAGTTAGTCAGCCATGTTGGTCTGAAGCAGGAGAACAAATTTAGAGTCCAGTCGCACCTTTGTTGGTCTTAAAGGTGCCACTTGGCTGAAAATTTGTCTTATTTTTCCGTAAGAAATTCTGCTACATTAGATAATGATTATTTCTGTGTGTATACTTTAGGCTCATACAACAAACTTTCAAACATGGATATATTATATGTATGACTGATTTGGTCCTGAAATACATGCTATAATGTCTATGACAGTAAAAAATACACTATTGAATAGTTCAATATTGTCTGTGCTATAAACTTGCTATTCAGATATGCTGCTAGCCCTGTTGTGACTGTATGAGGCTATTTCTGTTCAAGCAGCACAATGTAGTACAGTTTTGGGAGGTTTTTTACCTTTCAGATGGCCAAACCAAATGTAAATGTGCTGAATGTGCTAATATAGGGTGCATCTGCAGATTTGCTTGAAGAAAACTCAGGCCTTTCTAAATTTACTAAATAGAACAAATTCTTATGCTAAGTTATAGATAATGCATTTTATGTTCTAAGAAAGTATTGCATATATTTCAATTACTCCTGATTTTTCTTTTTTGCTATTATGGTAGCAATATATCACTAGCGCAAGTGACAAAAAAGGGAGGTAAACTGGGAGTAGGGTTGCCAGCCTCCAGGTGGGGCCTGGAGATCTCCCAGATTTACAACTAATCTCCAGACTACAGAGATCAGATTCCTCCAGAGAAAATGGCTGCTTTGCAGGGGGGAACTCTATGGCAGTATACCCCACTGAAGTTTTTCCTTTCCCCCCAAACTTCCCCTCCCCATTCCTCACCCCCCCCCCAATCTCCAAGAATTTCCCAAACCAGAGTTAGCAACCCTAGTTGGGAATGTGGTAGAGAGGAGTGACACTCAGAATCCTATACTTGTTCAGATGGCAGTCCCACACCAACATTATGCCAATAAGAGAGACCATATATAACTTGGAAACTCCAAGACAGGCAACTGCCATCCCATCTCTCCAGGCATATCAGAGGATAAGATTCTGGCAAATTCTGTAGTCGAATGTAGCAAACAAAAGGAGCATATAACCTCAGCAAGGAAACATAGTTCATATATCAAGACGAGAAAGATGGGACTACCTCATTCTGAACTAGGGCTGCCAACAGGTTTGAAGAAAAATGTCCAGTCCTTTTAATAGAGGTTTAGTGCTGTTATTTGTTGTAAATTGTTTATTTTATTGTAATTTATTGTTTTTAAATCATATGATATTGTTTTAACCTGGCACGTGTGCCCTGTAAGCCGCCCTGAGCCTTCGGGGTAGGGCGGGGTATAAATTTAAATATAAATAAATAAATAAATAAATAAATAGTGGAATGTTATTTACCAGGTGATGTTATGTAACTCTGTGCCATGAAAAGCTTTACCTGCTCATTTCCCCACATCAGATTTCTATTAGGTTTTTCTCTACACAGTTGGCAACCCTATATGCAGGGCTATTTTGGGGCAGGAACGCACAGGAACGGAATTCCGGCTGGCTTCAGAGTTGGCCATGCCCACTACAGCTAAAACCACTGGCTACAGAAGGAAGGCCTGGAGAGCAACCCCCCCCCCGGCAACTCTGAAGCGAGGGGGGCAGAGGCGGCCCTGGAAAGATCAGGGAGGCATTTAAGGGCCAGCTTGCCAGGCATCCCGCAACCGTGGGGCACCTGGGCAAGTCAAGGGAAGACATGGAGTGTGGCCTAATAAGCTAACGAACTGTGCTGTCGGGGTGTGGCCTAATATGCTAATGAGTTTCTGCTGTTGGGTGTGGCCTATTATGCTAATGAGTTCCTGCTGGGCTGTTTCTACAAAAAGAGACCTGCCTATATGAATCCATGTCTATACAATGGAAGAGAAGAGAAGGATGTAAGCCACTTGGGGGGGGGGTTCTCCATTGGGAAGAAAACTGGTGTATAAATACGTAAATTAATAAATGATCTAGGAGCACATAAGAGAACATTGGAGAGTGGCTGTGGCTCAGTGGAAGAACTTCTATTTTCTATCAAGAAGGTCCCAGGTTCAATCCCTGGCAACTCCTCTTAAAAGAACCAGGCAGTAGGTGATGTGACAGACCTCTGCCTGAGATCCAGGAGAGTCACTGCCAGTCTGAGTACACAGTAATGACTCTGAGGGACCAATTATGTGATTCAGGATAATGCAGCTTTATATATGTTCATGAATGAGGCAGGACATTTTGGTGAAAGGAAACACTATGCAAACAAGAGACTGCTTTGCACAAACAACAAATAGCTAAAGAGAACAAGGAAGTATGAAGGGCATATTGCCTCTGACCCTTTTGTGTAGTGGAGCAAACAATGCAACAGTTCCAAGAAGTGGGTTGACTTCAAATTCTTCTATATGACTCAGTGCAGCCATTTCTGTAGTGAGTCAGCACTAATGTGGAAGGCAAGGAACAAGCTAGTCTAATCCCAATTTATTTCCACAGCTTCCTGGGTGTTTTAATGGTAGGGAAATCCCATCCTTATTGCCACATATTGTGAAGTGGAGAAACAACAAACACCCAGTTCCATTTGGCTGAAGGCCTCTTTATTAACACACTGTGGTTAAGACGCTGAACTGCAGGCTGTGGAAGGTCAGTAGTTCAGTGGTTCAAGACCCGGGTGCCGCAAGACAGGGTGAGCTCCTGTCTCTAGTTCCAGCTCCTGTCAACCTAGCAGTTCGAAAGCAAGAAATTGCAAGTAGATAAATAGGGACCACTTCGGTGGGAAGGTAACAGCGTTCCGTGCGCCTTGGTGTTTAGTCATGCCGGCCACATGACCACGGAAACGTCTTCGGACAGCGCTGGCTCTTCGGCTTTGTAACGGAGATGAGCACCGCAACCCTAGAGTCGGATTCGACTGGCTTTCGAGCAAGGGAACCTTTACCTTTACCTTTTAGGGCATGTAACTTGGCTATTGAAATAAGGAATAACAATACTTAACTAAGCTGTTTATAGAGTCCTAGGCCAGGGTTGCCCTGGCCTGATTCAACAGATTCTTAGTAGGCCCTGTACTCCTGCAGGCTGCTAGCAGGGAGACAGAGTAGAGAAGCACTTACCCTTTTCAAACTGCCTTTGTATTCCATTTTAGTAACTGGTTGCTAATGGATTTTTTCTGTCATTTCAGACAGACACATTTTTGTAACCAGTTGCTAGTAGAATTTATTTACCTGTTCATACAAACCCACTTGCATCGGGTTAGCAAAGCATGGTTGAGCCACTTTTGAGGGAAACTGCTTTTTTCCATTTTCAACCCCTTCATTGCACTTCTAAATTGCTGTGATGTGCTGTTTAAAATGTCCATGTTCTTACAATGCCAATTCCCCCCCTCCCTTTTCACCGGGTGATCCTCCTCAGAGGGTGCCTATCATACATCCGCTATAATGGTTTAGCACTATAGTGCTCACCTTAGAACATTTTAAAAAGTCTGAGGAAGATTGCATGGTGAAATGATCGTAGCTCTTCAAAGACAGCTCATTAACGGAAGGAAATTCACTGTATGAAACTGCCATCCTTGTATTGCTTTACTCAAAATTAGGTCAACAACTAGGGTTGCCAGGTCTAGGTTGGAAAATACCTGGAGACTTTGGGGTTGGATCCAGGTGAGGGTGGGTTTGGGGGAGAGGAGGGGCTTAGGATGGTACAATGCCATAGAGTCCACCCTTCAAAGCAGCCATTTTCTCCAGGGGAGCTGGTCTCTGTCAGCTGGAGATCAGTTGTAAAAGCGGGAGGTCTCTAGGCCTCACCTGGAGGCTGGCAAGCCTACCAACAACAAATAATATCTGGTTTAGAATGGTAATGTGAAAAGGGACAATGAGTCCCTCCTACTCTTCTGCTTGTTCTGAGGCCTACTGGGACAGCCTCTTAGAGTCCGATCAGACGGCTCTTTAGATCTGCGTGAGGCACGATTGCCTCACCAATATAAAGGTAATGTCCAGACACAAACATCTGGGAAATGTCCCTCTTCCGTGGGCATCCCATTTTGCCGCACTTCGGAGCCATACTTAAAAGATAGCACTTTAAATCTGGGGTTCGTTTACCTTCAGGACAACTGTGGACTTTCACTTGTCTGATCGTTCCACAAGCACGCAATCCTCCCGTCTGGGTGGTCTGATGTCAGACCATCCCGAGCGGGTGCCATTTTAAAAAATCTCTACACATGCGCAGATCAACAAGGATGTGCTGTCACGTCTATGTGCATGCGGGAAAAGTTTTTTTAAAAACCCCACTGCACGCCTACTTCAACAAGGACGCGATGTGACACCTATGCGCATAAAGTTTTTTAAAAAAACAAAAAACACCGCACATGCCTCCTTCAGTGGACACCATCTAGACAATCCACAACGGAGGCAGCACGCGGTAAGGCGATTCACCAGGGCGATGTCTGGTCGTGCTACGATGGATGAAAAAGATCGGGATAAAATCCAAGATGGCATAATGACGGGCTTAGCTACCCATCTGAATGCACCCTTAAAGAAGCAGTATACAACAGACCCTTTACAGCGTACTCTGCCAGAGGACTCCAGATACACGCACCATCCAGGACGTTCAAATTTACTGCTACAAGTGCCTTCCAAGAAGAGTTATACTCTCCTAAGTCTATTGACATCAGTGGGCTTAGAAGGATGCAACTCTGCTTAGGACTGCACTACAGAAGTCAGTAAGAGAGGGGGACTAGCCAGTCAAGCAAAAACTATGCCTAACAGCATGACCAAAACACCATATTCTTTCGTCTCTACCTGAGCACTTCAAACTAGAGATGAGTGTATAGAGCACTCAAAACACCCATGGCCACAAAGTCTTCCAATTGGCCAAGACATGGGGGAAAATATACTGTCTAAACAACCCTCCCTTGCTCAGTAGGGTGGAGTAGGATCTGACATGGAGTCCTGCAGTCAGGCATCTTATCCTTTTCATTCTTTCTTAGCTTGTACTTGTATAAAATCTGACAACCTAAAGCTGGTTAGAATTTTAAACTACATATACAGAATGGATGCTTTTTCTTGCACTTCAGCAGTGCTCAACACAATATATAGTAATAACACAAAATGATTTGTCTTAGAAAACTGAAACAGTATCATTAAAGGGGAAATTCATGATCCTATAAAGAAAAACACGGATTTTGGATTAATTCTACTGCACTTACTTTATCAGATCTATTCTACAGAATTCTGCATGTGTTTTATCCCATTCTATTGTAATGATACTAACAGGTTTTTATTCATAATAAAACAAGAGAATTCAAAACATTTAAATACAAATAAACTGTAGCAGTCTTTTATTATTGTTTCATTAAACTGTCCGCTAATAAAATGAATGAAAAAGCCACAGAATGAAAAGGTTCTCAGTTGTATCATTTTGACATACCGAGGATTTGGGAGGTCTCCAGCCACCTCTTTTCTAATCCAGTGTCCACTTGCTAATGCCATCTTAGATCTATTGGAAAAAAATTGTGTTCAGAAGGGGAAAAGTATGAATTGTCTTGGAAATGAGGGGTGGATTTTTTTTAAAAAAAATGTTTCACAGGTTTGTTTGCAATCAGTCTAACCCTAAACAGAGTTATACCCTTCTAAAGCCACTTGATTTCAGTGGATTGAGAAGAGTCTAACTATGTTTAGGATTGCACTAAATGCATAATCTATACAATCCAGTACATAAGTGGAAACTGCTTGAGGAGAGAGGTGTTTTCAATTTCTCTCTCTCCATGGAGTCCTTTGCACTGAACTAAATTGTGCTCCAGAGGATCCCCAAGATTTAGGAGCAGATTTCCTGGTGTGGGAGGGGCTACGGTGGAAATGGGGTGGTCTGAAAGAAACCCCTTTCCTGCATACAAACTTAGGGTCCCTGCTTGTATCTTGTCAGTGTCAACAGAATATACATTGATACTCTACAAAGAGAACAATAGCTCTTTTGCAGACCTTTGGACATGTTAACTTGTGAAAAATTTCAAATACCAATCATGAGTCGGAGAACCAGGCCCCCCCTCTGCCCTCATGCTCCACTCACCTGTTGTGCCTGGATCTTTCATTCAGCATACAGGGCACAGCGTCTTTGCACACTCAGTGAGCTTTCATACATTTATCTCTAGTCCCAGCTCATTCATCAGCATTATCTAGCCCTTTACCTATCTCGGTAACAGTTGCTAAGCCACCAAAGTACACAAAGAACATGCATATCTCACAGCTGCTTATCTGATGCAGCATTGGTTCCGGGTTACTTGAAGTCATGGCAACACGCACAGACACTTCCTATCCTGTATATTTATGCCATGCACTGCAGTGCTTCCATCATGCCAAGAAAAGCTTCACTTTGTGAAATTTCCACATGGCAGGCTGCCATTGAAGGCACAGGACCAGGGCCAATTAAAAAAAAGCCCTAAACTCTGGAAAGTGACTCCAGTGAAACCTATTTAAATTCATGTTCAGTGGCTTGCAAACTACAAATTACTGGATGGAGGTGCAGCAGTTCTGATTTTTTAAATAGTTGTA